>NW_015165276.1:78958-81617 GCF_001447785.1 Gekko japonicus
CTCAGGTAAGGTTGTTGGGGGGGGGGGGGGGCGGGCGAGGGAGGCAGGCTCGTCAGAGGGAGGCGGGGAGACCCAGGAGGGCATCGATGGTGTTGCTCGGTTCCGGGCAGGCCCCAAGTCAGTTGGCAATCCTTCCCCGATGCCTGCATACTTGAGGAGAACCACCGCCTTGAATCTCACTAGGGGCCTCCAGTAGGTGATTCGGTTTGGTGTCGTGGTTAGGAGCGCGGACTCTAATCTGGAAGAACCAGGTTGGGTTCCCCACTCCTCTACATGCAGCTGCTGGTGTGACCTTGGGTCAGTCACAAGTTCTCTCAGAGCTGTTCCCTCAGGAGCAGTCCTCGGGAGAGCTCTCTCAGCCCCACCCAGCACCAGTGGGGAGGGGAAGGGAAAGGAGCTTGTAAGCTGCTCTGAGACTCCATTGGGAAGGGCGGAGTACAAATCCAATCCCCCCTCCTCCTCCTCCTCTTCCTCCTCCTCCTCCTCTCCACCTCAGCCTCTACCAGTGTTCCCTCTAAGCTGAGTTAGTGTGAGCTAGCTCACAGTTTTTTAGCCTCTGGCTCGCACATTTTTGTCTTAGCTCAGGAAGGAGGGCTCCAGAGCAAACTAATTTATGCAGTAGCCAAATCGCTGGCTTGCAGTTTTAATGCCAGTAGCTCACAAAGTACAATTTTTGCTCACAAGACTCCACAGCTTAGAGGGAACATTGGCCCCTACCATCCTCCAGATGGGGAGGGTGCCACTGGCCTCCTTTACAGGGCTGTTGTGCGTTATGGTTTTGTACTCCTCGCCTGACGTGCTTTGAAAACCTGTCCGTGTTGTAGAAATGCCGGGAATGGCTCCCATGTCTCATTGGGGCGGGGGGCAAGGGTGAATTGAGAGAGGGAGGGGAAATTTGGCTTGACTGAGGGCCAGACCTGAATCCCTTGTGCTAGCGTTGCCAACCTCCAGGTGGGGCCTGGAGAATTACGCCTGACCTCCAAAGTGCAGAAATCAGTCGCCCGTGAGGCAATGGCTCCTTTGAACGGGGGTGGACTCTGTGGCATTTTGGCTTGGCTGAGAGCCAGACCTGAATCCCTTATTTTAGAATTGCCAGGCTCCAGGTGGGTATGGAAAAATATATGATACTGTGTAGAAGAAGAGAAGAGATTGGAGTCTCAGAGCGGCTTACAATCTCCTTTCCTTCCCCCCTCCCCACAACAGACCCCCCCCCTGAGGTGGGTGGGGCTGAGAGTTGAGAACTGCCCTTGAGAGAACAGCTCTGAGAGAACTCGTGGCTGACCCAAGGTCACACCAGCAGCTGCACATGGCGGAGTGGGGAATCAAACCCAGTTCTCCCAGATCAGAGTCCGCGCACTTAACCACCACACCAAACTGGCTCAGTATAATAGATGTACGCTTAAGGTAGGTCTAGTTTGTGCTTTTTATTTTTATGTTTTTAAATTTTTGTCCATACTATTATTTAAATATTAGTGTCAAGTATTACCAAACATCAGTTCACCAAAACAATACAGCAAAAGTGCAGGTTTACACTGTGTTCAAAGTGCCAGGTGCTGTTTGAATGTTTGAACATAGTGTAAACCTGCACTTTTGATGTATCGTTTCGGTGAACCTCTTCCGGTTTTCAGCGCGGGAAGGACGGCTGTTCTCAGGGGGCGCTCCCTTGAGATGGCCGGATTGCTGGCTCAAATAGAAGCCCAATGCAAGGGGCTTGATCTGGACCCTCCCCCCCGCCCCCGTGAGCGGCGGCAAGCGGGTAGGAGTCCGAGATCACCTCGAAGCAGGAACCGGTAAGAGCGTCCATGTCAGACATGGACGTCTAGCTGTGACTCCCGGGACAACGGGGAACCTACAAAAACCTCCTGCAATCAACGTAAGAAGACCTTTAACCATTTAAAGACTGACATAAGAAAATCAAGGAGTGAAGAGTTCTCTCTCCCCCCCCCTTCCTTTTCACTTTCAAGCGGCTTGTGAAAGAGTTAAGAAGAAACTACTTTGCTACTGGGCTGGAGGAGAAGGAAAGTCAATAATAACTGGATATTTAACAGTCTGGCACTGAATGTCTCTGCACGACCTTATGGTGAATTACAACACTATTTTTTGATTCCGTTCTTTGGGCTGAGCCTTACTCGATTCTCCTCTTCCCTGACATCTCCCCGCTTTGCAGCCATAACTGTGCTTCTTGGAAGGATATATTCAAGCTTTTTGCAAGACCCTGTGCTGGATTACAATGACCCCTTCTGGAATGATACGAATTTTTTTATCTTTGCAAGACCGTACTGTGGATTATAATCAGGGGTCATTTCGTCGAAAAAGAGGTGCAGGAGCTCATCAGCATAGCTCATTAGCACAACTTATTTGCATACGCCACACCCCCTGACATCACCGGACGTGTGTCAGAAGGCAACACCCACCGCTCAGGCTCCACTGGACTGTTTTGGATGGCTAGCTATTGGGGGGGGGGATGTGCAGATCTGTCCTCGCAGAGGAGGGAGAGCTTGCACCTGAACAAAACTTGGTCTTAAAGGTGCCACTGGACTGTTTTGGATTGCTAGCTATTGGGGGGGGGGATGTGCAGATCTGTCCTCGCAGAGGAGGGAGAGCTTGCACCTGAACAAAACTTGGTCTTAAAGGTGCCACTGGACTGTTTTGGATTGCT
>NW_015165276.1:81718-87386 GCF_001447785.1 Gekko japonicus
TTTGGGGCCGGGGGGCCGGGGCGGTGGGGGCTCTGCAACTTACCTGGCTGCTTCTTGCTCTGACTGAGGGCTGCTGGGAGCAGGGGCTTGTTGCATGTGCCCGCCCCCTGGGCTCTTTACTGCCGGAGCGCCGCTCTTGTGCGCTCCCGCAGGAAATGACCCCTGATTATAATACTTGGTTATTTGGAAATTTAAAAAAAACACTTTATTCTCCGTGGATTTAATTGGGTTTGACGAATACTTGACACTGATATTTATATAATAGTACGGGGGGGAATTTTAAAAATGAAAAAGCACAAAATAATAAAAATCATAAATAAAAAGGGGGGGGGGGAAGCACAAAATAGATCTGCCTTAAGCGTACGTCTGTTGTACACAACGTCATATATTTTCCCACATCTTCCTGACACTCTGACCCTCGGTTTCTGTGCTATCCTTCAGGCGGGGCCCGGAGATATAACAACAAGCACACAGGGAACACGGCTAAGTTAGATAAACACAGAAAACACCGTGTTGAAATGATAGACACAATATTCACACCATATACTTATAGCTAAATATATTTGCTTTTTATACCCATCATCAACTCTAGTGTATTGTAAACACTTTCAAACTACAACATCACATTTCAAGTACTTTCAAACTAAGTTATATAACACGAAGACTCCAACTGTCTTCTTCCTGATGGAGGATAAATACCAATGTACAGTTATTTGTGCCGAACAATGCGGCAACCTATTGTACATTTCCCAAGTGATGATCCATCGGGTAAAGCTAGCAGGCAGCTTGTATTTCTCACTGTGACGATTCAGCTTAGCCAGCAAGCCTAGTAGACGTATTTTCCCATGAGGTGGTTCAGCTAGCAAGCAGGCCTAGCAACACGCCTCCCGGGCATAACCTGCGTGTTTCGAACAAATCTTCTTCAGGCATAATTTTTTCTGGAGCCACAGCTCTTGAATTTACCCAGTGCAGGGACCAGTTCCCCCGGAGGCCATGGCTGCGTTGGAGGGGGGGCGGACTCCGTGGCCTTCTCTTCCCTCCCCATACCCTGACATCCCCGGGCTCGACTCCCAAATCTCCAGGAGATGTTCCAACCTGGATTTGGCTGCCTGTCTTCATGCTGTGGAGCTGGCCCGAGGGCTCCCGGGAGTCGGGACCGGTACATTCCCCAGGAGCGGCAGGGGGCTCCGGGGCGGGCGGGTGGGCTCCTCCTGAGGCTGGCCCCGCCCTCTCCCCTCAGCACCATCCTGGAGACGCCGGTGACGGAGCAGGGCTTCCTGGAGCAGCTGCAGGAGCTGAACAACAAGATCAACGCGGTGAAGGAGCAGGCCTTCCGGGAGACCATGGCCTGCGCCGACGTGGCCGACATCCTGGACAAGCTCAAGGCCAAGGTGAGGGCGGCCCCCTGCCCGGAGCCGGAGGAAGGCCCCTCTGCTGCCGCGGGGTCGGCTGACTGCTCCCCCGGGGGGAGAGGCCTGTGGCGGAGGACCCCCCTCTCTCGGTTGCCCCTGCGGGGAAGGAGGGCTCCCTCTGAGCCGTGGAGTCTGGTGAGCAGAAATCCTACTTTGTGAGCGACGGGCATTGCAGTGGTGAGGGAGCGATGGGGCCGCTGCATAAATTAGCTTGCTCTGGAGCCCCTCCCTCCCCGAGCTGAGACAAAACTGTGTGAGCCGGAGGCTAAGAAACTCTGAGCTAGCTCACAGCAACTCAGCTTAGAGGGAACACTGGCGGCGAGTCCCGTGTTCCCTCTAAGGTGAGTTAGTGTGAGCCAGCTCACAGTTTTTTAGCCTCCGGCTCACACAGTTTTGTCGTCGCTCAGGAAGGAGGGCTCCCGAGCAAGCTAATTTATGCAGGAGCCAAATGGCTCGCTCACACCTTTAAGGCCAGTAGCTCACAAAGTAGGATTTTTGCTCACATGACTCCACAGATTAGAGGGAACATTGGCGGCGACGGGTTTCGGCTGCGGAGCCCACTGGCTTATGCAGTTCCCCCCGGGGTGGGGGGTGGATGTGCCGAGTGTGGTGCGCCCTCCCTTGCCCCTGTGGCCCTTCCCTCTCCCGAGAGGTCTCGTGTGGGGCCGTCCTCCCCCGAGGAGGGCAGTTTGTGGGGTAGAGCTGTGGGGAAGTGTGAGCCAGGGGTCTCCATCTGGAGGTCTGGCCCATCGCCTCTGGGCACCACCAGTCCCGGAAGCCACACAGCTCACTGCGGAGTTTCTCCCGGATGGTTTCTCCTGATTCACGGCCTGCAGGAAGGGGGCCGGCTTCCCCTTCAGCTCTTCCCATGCCCCCTTTGAGACCCTGGGGCCGCTTAAGCTGTGCAGACCCCCCCTTCCTTGGAGCCAGAGGGGGTGGGTCACGCCAAGGGGGTGAAACGCTGCATTGGTTAAGAGGGTTCCTAAACGGGACCGACTCAAAGGACTTGGGGTGCTTGTGTTGTTTTGCAAAGAGTCTCCTGAAAACGTTGTGTGTGGCGCTTTGGACCAGCACCTGGGCTGTTTCCCCACATTCATGGGCCATTTTCTGGGCTTTGCATGGGGGTGTTGTGGGGCTGGCTGGCACTCATAAGGACATGAGAGACGCCAATGTTGGATCGGACTGATGACCCCTCCAGTCTAACACTTTGTGTCACACCGTGGCCAAAAAGACCAGATGCCCTCAGGAGGTCCAGCAGTGGGGCCAGGACACTAGGAGCCCTCCCACTCTCGCTCCCCCCCCAGCACCAAGGATACAGAGCATCAATTGCCCCAGAATGAGAGTTTCCATCTATACCTTGTGGCTAATAGCCACTGATGGACCTCTGCTCCATATGTATAACATAAGAGAAGCCAGTGTTGGGTCAGGCCAATGGCTCCTCCAGTCCAACACTCTGTTGTCACATAGTGGCCAAAAAGACCAGGTGCCATCAGGAGGTCCAGCAGTGGGGCCAGGACACTAGAAGCCCTCCCACTGTTTCCCCCCCACCCAAGCACCAAGAATACAGAGCATCATAAGAACACAAGAGACACCCATGTTGGATCAGGCCAATGGCCCCTCCAGTCCAACACTCTGTCATGCAGTGGCCAAAAATACCAGGTGCCATCAGGAGGTCCACCAGTGGAGCCAGGACACTAGAAGTTCTCCCACTGTTGCTCCTCAAGCACCAAGAAGACAGAGCATCCCTTGCCCCAGAGTCCCTTTCCATACCTTGTGGCTCATAGCCACTGATGGACCCCTGCTCCAGATGCTTATCTAATTCCCTTTTGAAGCCCTCCATGCTTGTAGCCGCCACCACTTCCTGTGGCAGTGAATTCCATGTGTTCATCACTCTTTGGGTGAAGAAGGACTTCCTTTTATCCGTTCTAACCCGACTGCTCAGCAATTTCATGGAGTGCCCACATGAGTTCTTGTATTGTGAGAAAGGGAGAAAAGGACTCCTTTCTCGACCTGCTCCATCCCACGCCTAACCTTACAAACCTCGATCCCTCCCATCTCCTCCTCCTCCTATTGAGATCCTCCTTGAGCAGATTGCTCTGTAACCTTCCCCCCCCCCCCCGCCCCTGAGCAGCATCTTAAGTAAAAGGAGGTCGAAGCCACCAGAAGAGGCAAAGGGTCTGGTCCTTCCTCCTTCCCCGTTCCCTGTCTGCCTGGGGTGGGGACACGGATCCGGGAGGGAGGCAGAGACGATCCGTAAAGCCGGGAGCCGTTCCTTTCCCCCCCCACTCCGAATTGCTCCCTGTGGCGCAGTGAGAGAGCTGTGTCTGAACAGAGACGGGCGCGAGTCCCCTCTGCAGAACAGCCCTAACGGGCGCCCACTCTCCCCTCCTCCAGGCGGTAGCCAAGATCCGGGAATTCATCCTACAGAAAATCTACTCTTTCCGCAAGCCGATGACCAACTACCAGATCCCCCAGAATGCCCTGCTCAAGTACAGGTGGGGGCCTGGCCCTTGTTTCATTCCATTCCATTTATATCCCACCCTCCCCGCACGCAGGCTTGTGGGGGGGGGGCTCCACTGGATTTGTGGGGGGGGGCTCCACTGGATTTGGGTCGTTCTCTTTGGGGATTCTGTCCTGCCGCTGGCAGAGGGCCCGTAGTGTTGGCTTTTGGGTCCCCCAGCATGCCTTGCTCAGCCTGAGGGTGTGGCCGGCCTGGTCTCCCTGCTCCCGCGCTGTGGGGTGGGGGCGTCACCCTGAGGCCTCTCTCCCCTCCTCTCCCCGGGGGGCAGGTTTTTCTATCAGTTCCTGCTGGGGCACGAACGGTCAGTGGCCAAGGAGGTTCGGGACGAGTACCTGGAGACCATGAGCAAGATCTACCTCAGCTACTTCAAGTCCTACAACACCCGCCTGATGAAGGTGCAGGTGAGAGAAATGGGGGTGGGGGGGTGGGGTTTGTTCTGGTCCCTGTTGGGGGCGCCCTTTGGACACACAACCCCTTCCTCCTCTAAACCCTGGGATTCTGGGAATTCTGCCTATGGTTTCTCTCTCTGTCTCTCTGTCTTCTGCAGTACGAGGAAGTGGCTGAGAAGGACGATCTCATGGGGGTAGAAGACATGGCCAAGAAAGATATCCTTTCCTAGGGGAGACGGGGAGGGAGGGGTCAGGCTTCTCCGGCACCAGAGATCTGCCTTGGAGAGATGGCCTTGTGGGTCAGCCAGTTTGGTGTCGTGGCTAAGAGCGCGGACTCTAGTCTGGGAGAACCGGGTTTGATTCCCTGCTCCTCCACTTGCAGCTGCTGGATGACCTTGGGCAAGCCGTAGTTCTCTCAGAGCTGTGCTCTCAAGGGCAGTCCTCGAAAGAGCTCCCTCAGCCCCACCGCCCTCGCAGGCAGTGTTCCCTCTAAGCTGAGTGTGAGCCAGCTCACAGTTCTTTAGCCTCCGGCTCACACATTTTTGCCTCGGCTCAGGAAGGAGGGCTCCAGAGCAATGTTCCCTCTAAGCTGAGTGAGTGTGAGCTAGCTCACAGTTTTTTAGCCTCCAGCTCACACATTTTTGTTTTAGCTCAGGAAGGATGGCTCCAGAGCAAACTAGTGTATGCAGTAGCCAAATTGCTTGCTCACAACTTTAATGCCAGTAGATCACAAAGTAGAATTTTTGCTCACAAGACTCCACAGCTTAGAGGGAGCATTGCTCCAGAGCAAACTCATTTATGCAGCAGCCAAATCGCCCGCTCACAACTTTTAATGCCAGTGGCTCACAGAGTAGAATGTTTGCTTGCGAGACTCCACCGCTTAGAGGGAGCCCTGCTCACAGGGTGTGTGTCTGTCGTGGGGAGGGGAAGGGAGAGGAGATGGTCAGCCGCCCTGAGACTCCTTCGGGGAGTGAAGGGCCATGGGGTATAAATCCAACCTCCTCTTCTATAGCTGAAGCCCGAGGCCACGCCCGACCCCCTGCCTCGTGCTCTGTGTCTTGAGGGTGGGGTGGGGCTAAACTGTGGGCCTCCCCCCCCCCCCCCCTTTGAGCAGGGCCCCATCCCCAAATGGCCCTTGACTCTCCCGCCACGCTTCTTCTCGAAGCCGCCCCTCCGGAACCGCAACACGATCTTCACCCTGGGGAACCGCGGGGGTGTCATCGGGGGGGCCGAGCTGGAGGGCCCCATCATCGTCCCCCACAGCGCCCAGAAGAGCGACGTCCGAGTAAGTCGTGGGTCTGAGGACCCGGGGGGGGAGGGGGGAGCTTGTCTGTGTCCCGCCCCCC
>NW_015165276.1:87416-91814 GCF_001447785.1 Gekko japonicus
GCTCTTCCGGAGCCAGCATTACGCCCTACTGGACAACAGCTGCCGGGAGTACCTCTTCCTCTGCGACTTCTTCCTGGTGACCGGCACCCCCGCCCTGGATCTCTTCAACGCCGTCATGGGGAAGACCCTGGCGATGTTCCTCGTGAGTGGGGAGGCCGCGGGGGGAGGGAGCTGCGGGGCGGGGAGTGGGACGGGCCTCTTTCCTCCCAGAGCCAGTCTGGTGTCGTGGTGAAGTGCGCAGACTCTAATCTGGGAGAACTGGGTTTGATTCCCCGCTCCTCCACCTGCACCTGGCTGGATGACCCTGGGCAAGCCGTAGTTCTGATAAGAGCTGTCCTTGAAAAAGAGCAGTTTCTGTCAAGAGCTCTCTCAGCCCCGCCTGCCTCACAGGGTGTCTGTTGTGGGGAGGGGAAGGGATCGTAAGCCGCTCTGAGACTCCTTTGGGCAGTGAAGGGCGGGGTATAAATCCAATCTCTTCTCTTCTTTTTCTTCATCTTCTTCTTCTTGCCTTTCACAATCACACAGCAGGAAGAAATTCAACAGGAGAAGAAGTTTGGTGTAGTGGTTAAGTGCGCGGACTCTAATCTGGGAGAACTGGGTTTGATTCCCCGCTCCTCCACCTGCACCTGGCTGGATGACCCTGGGCAAGCCGTAGTTCTGATAAGAGCTGTCCTTGAAAAAGAGCAGTTTCTGTCAAGAGCTCTCTCAGCCCCGCCTGCCTCACAGGGTGTCTGTTGTGGGGAGGGGGAGGGAAAGGAGTTTGTGAGCCGCTCTGAGACTCCTTTGGGCAGTGAAGGGCAGGGTATAAATCCAATCTCTTCTTCTTCTTCTAATCTCGGAGAACCGGGTTTGATTCCCCGCTCCTCCAACGTGCAGCTGCTGGTGTGACCTTGGGTCAGTCACAAGTCCTTTCAGAGCTGTTCTCTCAAGAGCAGTCCTCAAAAGAGCTCTCTCAGCCCCACCCACCTCACGGGGTGTCTGTTGTGGGAAGGGGGAAGGGAAAGGAGATGGTGAGCTGGTCTGAGTGAAGGGCGGGGTATAAACCCAATCTCCTTCTCCTCCCTCTGCTTCCTCTTCCTCTTCCTCCTTTTCCTCTTCTTTTCTTCCTCTTCTTCCTTTTTCTCCTCTTCCTCTTCTTCATTTTTCTTCCTCTTCTTCCTTTTTCTCCTCTTCCTCGTCTTCATTTTTCTTCCTCTTCCTCTTCTTCATTTTTCTTCCTCTTCCTCCTCTTCTTGTTGCACAAGCTCAGAGAGGCTGTTGAAAAACCTCTGTCAGTTTATATCTGTTCAGCTGTGTAGCCCTTCCCTCCACAAATGATCATGAAACGACTTCCCCAGAGAGGGGGCCCCGGCTCCCTCACTTTCAGTCCTCAGGAGGCCGTTGGAGGTGGTTTTATTTCGGACTCCATTTATTTATGTATTTATTTCAGTGGACTTCTGAATCGCCCACCCTGCAAGCAGGCTCTGGGCGATGTACCACCTTGTAAAACATTTTAAAAATACTTGACTTGATTTCGTTCTTGTTTACTGGCTGTCCTGATTCTACATTTCAAATTGTGGCCTTTTACCTTTTTTCCTCCTCGTAAAACATTCCTGGTTTCGTTGCCATTGGCGAGCCCCCCTGGAGTTCTGCAAGGCAGAAAGGGGGCCAGCAAATGTTTTAAGCCAATCCCGCCCTCGGCCGGAGGAGGGGGCGAGCGCTCTGCTCCAGAGGTCCCAACAAGGCCCCCCCTCCCCCCAATGCTGGACCCCTCTCCCGGAGGGTGCTCCTTGCGGGGACGCCTCTCCGAGAGGGGGAGGCGTCCCCCGTGTCGGCGCCTGACCCTTCCCCCGCCTCTCCCACAGAAGCACATGGACGCCTACGTGAGCGACTGTTACGACAGCATCGCCGTCTTCCTCTGCATCCACATCGTCCTGCGCTTCAAGGCCATCGTGGCCAAGCGGAACGTCCCCGCCATCGACAGGTGAGCAGCCCCTCCCCATCCGTCCTCTCCCCCCCCCCCAGTGGGCTCAGCGGGGCCCGCACCGTTTGGCTGGCTGTCCTGCAGCGGGGCCCGCACCGTCTGGCTGGTCTCCCTGCCCCAAAGGGCCTCGCCTGCCCACCCAGATCCCCCTCCCAACCAGAGGGGCCCCCCGCCCCTCCTCCCCGCAGCCTCCCTTCTTGGCCGTCTGGTACAGATGCCCACAGAAGAATACAATGACAAAAGAGACTAGATTAAAGCCATAACATCACTTAGTGTTTGGTCATGAAAAACAATGGGCCGCGGTGGCTCAAGTGGTGAAGATGCTGAACTGCAGACCGGAAGGTCGGTAGTTCGGCAGTTCAAAACCAGAGTGCCGCCTGACGGAGTGAGCTCCCGTCTCTGGCCCCAGCTCCTGCCAACCCAGCAGTTCGAAGGGAAGAAATTGCAAGTAGATAAACAGGTTACCGCCTCGGTGGGAAGGTAACAGCCTTCCGTGCGCCTCGGCATCTAGTCATGCCGGCCACATGACCGTGGAGAAGTCTTCGGACAGCGCTGGCTCTTCGGCTTGGAAACGGAGATGAGCACCGCATCTAGAGTCGGATTCGACTGGCTTTCGAGCCAGGGAAACCTTTACCTTTAACTCAGTGGAAAAACAACCACTTATTCCTTCATAGAAAAAATGCAAAGGTCAATGAAATTGCACACAGCAATCTGCGCCAAACTCTCTCAGTCAATATCCTTCTAACAGTCTTGTGTCCTCAAAAGCCGTCTGCTCCAAATTCAATCCCTCTTCCAACACGTATTCCGGATATTTCAGTGTTTCAGACCTCTGGTCTTTCCTCAGGAACAAATCCTGTATAGGAATCTCACATTCAGTGTTACCTTCAAGTTGACACATTCGTTGATTTACTTTTCTGTTAATCTACTTGGGCAAGGTCTCCTCGCTTATTTCCAAGCATGACACTAAGTGATGTTATGGCTTTAATCTAGTCTCTTGTGTCGTTGTAATATTCTGTGGGCATCTAGCACACATCTGTGTGTGTGTGTATATATATATGTGTGTGTGTGTGTGTGTATACACACCAGACCAGGGGTCATTTTGTAGAAAAAGAGGTGCAGGAGCTCCTTAGCATAACTCATTTGCATATGCCACACCCCCTGACATCACCGGAAGTGTGTCAGAAGGCAACACCCACCGCTCAGGCTCCACTGGACTATTTTGGATTGCAAGCTATTTGGGGGGGGGGGGGGGGGAACGGGCAGATCTGTCCTCACAGAGGAGGGAGAGCTTGTACCCGAATAAAACTTGGGTCTTAAAGGTGCCACTGGACTGTTTTGGGCCGGGGGGGCTCTGCAACTTACTTGGCTGCTTCTTGCTCTGACTGAGGGCTGCTGGAAGCAGGGGGCGGGGCTTGCTGCATGTGCCCGCCCCCTGGGCTCTTTACTGCCGGAGCTCCGCTCCTGTGCGCTCCCGCAGGAAATGACCCCTGATTGTAGTATAAGCTTTCGAGGAAGGCAGCTCTCTTCGCCAAGTGCATGGAGGGTATGAAGAAACTGGCCAGAGATATATAGGTGGGAGAGAGGATGCAGAAAGCAGTTGCAAAAGTCTCGAAACTTACCTGGCTGCTTCGTGCTCTGACTGAGGGCTGCTGGGAGCAGGGGGTGGGGCTTGTTGCATGTGCCCGCCCCCCCGGGCCCTTTACTGCCGGAGCTCCGCTCCTGTGCGCTCCGGCAGGTAATGACCCCTGCGCCAGACTAATCCTGGGACTGTGTGTTATTCTTGTGGACTGTGTGTCTCTGCCTGGCCACGGCGGCTGGCCCGGAAGAGAGGTGGCCACTCTGGAGCCCCCATCGGGGACTCGTCCCCCCCTCCTGCCCGTGTACCTCCACCACACAGGCCCCACGGCGGGTCCCCCCCTTCCGGGTCCGGCCCTTCCAGGCTGTCTCTCCCGCAGGTACTGGGACACCCTCCTGGGAATGCTCTGGCCGCGTTTTGAGCACATCCTGGAGCTGAACATCCAGAGCATCCAGAACACGGACCCCCAGAAGCTCGGCTTCCTCGACACGCGCCCCCACTACGTAAGTAAGCGGCCAGCCCCCCACCCGGCCTTGTCCAGGGCAGTCTGGGGGGGGGGGGGGCTGGGGCCAGGCAGAGAAATCAACAGCAACAGATTTATTCACAGCCCTCAGGGGTCATTTCGTAGTAAAAGAGGTGCAGGAGCTCATTAGCATAGCTCATTAGCATATCTCATTTGCATATGCCACACCCCCTGACCTCACCGGAGGCGTGTCAGAAGGCAGCACCCACCGCTCAGGCTCCACTGGACTGTTTTGGCTTGCTAGCTATTGGGGGGGGGGGGGTGAAATCACAGATCTGCCCTCACAGAGGAGGGAGAGCTTGTACCTGAATAAAACTTGCTCTTAAAGGTGCCACT
>NW_015165276.1:92374-96713 GCF_001447785.1 Gekko japonicus
TCCCCGGGGCCTTTTTTGTGTGCTAGCTTTTGGGGGGGGGGGACGTGCAGATCTGTCCTCACAGAGGAGGGAGAGCTTGTACCTGAATAAGATTTGGTCTTCGAGGTGCCACTGGACTGTTTTGGACCGGGGGGCTGGGAGGGCTCTGCAGCTTACCTGGCTGCTTCTTGCTCTGACTGAGGGCTGCTGGGAGCAGGGGGTGGGGCTTGTTGCATGTGCCCGCCCCCTGGGCTCTTTACTGCCGGAGCTCCGCTCCAGTGCGCTCCTGACAGCACTCTAATACAACAAACTAACTCAAACTAAATTCATACAACCCCAAGCATAAATGAAACATATGAAATGAATCTCAAATAGAGCAGGCATGTAAAACCTGTTAAGTCCTGTAACAAATCGCATCTATCCATCTTTCACTAGGAGCTTTCTAGTCCTTACAGCTAACCAGCTAAATTTGGCAAGTCTAGCGGTAACCTCGGGGCACCTACTTCCTAGGAGGTTCTTCAGCAATTGCATCTTCCAACTAGTTGAGGATAGAATAGTTGTAGAGAGTGGGAGGGTATTACAAAAGTGGCTCTATGCCCCGCAGTCATATATAACAGGCATTAAGGTTTCGATTCCGTCATTGCAGCAGCGACATCTATGATCAGCAAGGGGTTTTGAGGCAGAGAAATCCTTTCCCTTTGGAAAGGACTGCACCTTTGTGCCACTGACCTGTGGAACTCCTGGCCACAAGGTGGTGGTGGGGGAACAGACGGCGGATGGCCTCTATCATCATGCCCCTCTATAAATCAATGGTGCGACCTCATTTGGAATACTGTGTGCAGTTCTGGTCACCACACCTTAAAAAGGATATTATAGCTTTGGAAAAAGTGTAGAAAAGGGCAACTCGAATGATAATAGGGTCGGAACACTTTCCCTATGAGGAAAGGTTAAAGCGCTTGGGGCTCTTTAGCTTGGAGAAACGATGACTGAGGGGTGACATGATCGAGGTTTATAAGATTATGCGTGGGATAGAGCAGGTAGAGAAAGAGGTACTTTTCTCCCTTTCTCACAATACAAGAACTCCTTGTGGGCACTCCATGAAACTGCTGAGCGGTCGGGTTAGAACGGATAAAAGGAAGTCCTTCTTCACCCAAAGAGTGATTAACACATGGAATTCACTGCCACAGGAGGTGGTGGCGGCTACAAGCATGGACGGCTTCAAAAGGGAATTAGATAAGCATCTGGAGCAGAGGTCCATCAGTGGCTATTAGCCACAAGGGATAGATAGGGGCTCTGGGGCAAGTCTTCTCAGTGCTTGGGGGGGGGGGTCAACAGTGGGGAGGGCCTCTGGTGTCCTGGCCCCACTGG
The DNA here is from genome assembly GCF_001447785.1 of Gekko japonicus. Taxonomy (NCBI): domain Eukaryota; kingdom Metazoa; phylum Chordata; class Lepidosauria; order Squamata; family Gekkonidae; genus Gekko; species Gekko japonicus. The sequence goes on from NW_015165276.1 coordinate 93,722, forward strand.
TGGACCTCCTAATGGCACTGGTATTTCTGGCCACTGTGTGACACAGAGTGTTGGACTGGATGGACCTTTGGCCTGATCCAACATTGGCTTCTCTTATGTTCTTATGGGGCAAGGGATGCTCTGTCTTCTTGGCGCTTGGGGGACGGGGCAATAGTGGGAGGGCTTCTAGTGTCCTGGCCCCACTGGTGGACCTCCTTAGGGCACCTGGTATTTCTGGCCACTGTGTGACACAGAGTGTTGGACTGGATGGGCCTTTGGCCCGATCCAACATTGGTGTCTCTTATGTTCTTATGGGGTTAGGAACAGTGTTCCCTCTAAGCTGAGTGAGTGTGAGCTAGCTTACAGTTTTTTAGTCTCCGGCTCACACAGTTTTGTCTCAGCTCAGGCAGGATGACTCCAGAGCCAAACTGATTGATGCAGTAGCCAAATCGCTCACTCACATCTTCAGTGTCAGTAGTTCACAAAGTAGAATGTTTGCTCACAGGACTCCACAGCTTAGAGGGAGTGTTGGTTAGGAAGGGCATGTTGGGTAGGGGCTGAAGGGGGGGGTCTTCGTCAGTGTTCCCACTAAGCTGAGTCAGTGTGAGCTAGCTCACAGTTTTTTAGCCTCCGGCTCACACATTTTTGTCTCGGCTCAGGAAGGAGGGCTCCAGAAGACCAAACTAATTCAGGCAGCAGCCCAATCGCTCGCTCACAACTTTAATGCCCGTTGCTTACAAAGTAGAATTTTTGCTCAGAAGACTCTGCAGCTTAGAGGGGGTATCTTCGTCTCTAGGTGTGGGAACACAAAGGCGCCCCCCCCCAAGGGCCATGGGGTTCCCTTGGAACTGAAGAGGGAGGGGTGTTTTCTCCGGCTGTGTCCTGCAGGGGGAGCCCTCACGCTTCCTCCCCTCTCTTCCCTAGAAAGCCAGTTTGGTGTCGTGGTTAAGAGCGGCGGACTCTAATCTGGGAGAACCGGGTTCGATTCCCCACTCCTCCTCCACGTGCAGCCAGCCGGGTGACCTTGGGCCGGTCACAAGTTCTCTCAGCGCTCTCTCAGCCCCACCTACCTCACACAGGGCGCCTGTTGTGGGGAGAGGAAAGGAAGGGGATTGTAAGCCGCTCTGAGACTCTTGAGCGAAAGGGTGGGGCATAAATCCAATTACATCTCCTTCTCCTTCAGATCACCCGCCGCTACGCGGAGTTCTCCTCCGCCATCGTCAGCATCAACCAGACGTTCCCCCACGACCGGACGTTGACTCTGCTGGGGCAGCTTCAGGTAGGCGGGGCGGAGGGGCCCTGGGGAGAGGGTCCCCCTGGGAAAGAAGCCCTGAATCCGTGAAGAGGGCTGAGAGGATCTGGAGAATGAGTTGGGGAAGTCGGAACTGGACCGGAGGGCATGTGCAAGTCTTGGAGGGAGGGGGTTGGTTGGTTTGCCTGCTGGTTTGCCTGTGGAGGCCCCGGAGAGCGGCTGTGGGTCGGAGGAGGAGGAGGAGGAGAAGAAGAGAAGAAGAAGAGATTGGATTCACACCCTGCCCTTCACGACCCAAAAGGAGCAGTGGTGGCTCAAGTGGTTAAGATGCTGAACTGCAGTCTGTGGAAGGTCGGGAGTTCAGCAGTTCCAGACCCGGGTGCCGCATGATGGGAGGGTCTGTGGCTCAGTGGCAGAGCCTCTGCTTGGCATGCAGAAGGCCCCAGGTTCAATCCCCAGCATCTCCAGTTAAAAGGACCAGGCAGTGGGTGATGGGAAAGACCTCCGCCTGAGACCCTGGAGAGCCATTGGGAGAGGTCGTGGCTCAGTGGCAGAGCCTCTGCTTGGCGTGCAGAAGGTCCCAGGTTCAATCCACGGCAGCATCTCCAGATAGAAAAGACCAGGCGGTTGGTGATGGGAAAGACCTCAGTGTGAGACCCTGGAGAGCCATGGGGAGGGCCCGTGGCTCAGTGGCAGAGCCTCTGCTTGGCATGCAGAAGGTCCCAGGTTCAGTCCCCGGCAGCATCTCCACATACAAAAGACCAGGCGGTTGGTGATGTGAAAGACCTCTGCCTGAGACCCTGGAGAGCTGTCAGGAGGGGCCGTGGCTCAGTGGCAGAGCCTCTGCTTGGCATGCAGAAGGTCCCAGGTTCAATCCACGGCAGCATCTCCAGATAGAAAAGACCAGGCGGTTGGTGATGGGAAAGACCTCCGTGTGAGACCCTGGAGAGCCATGGGGAGGGGCCGTGGCTCAGTGGCAGAGCCTCTGCTTAGCGTGCAGAAGGTCCCAGGTTCAAACCCTGATATCTCCAGATAGAAAAGACCAGGCGGTTGGTGATGTGAAAGACCTCTTCCTGAGACCCTGGAGAGCTGTAAAGAGGGGCTGTGGCTCAGTGAAAGAGCCTCTGCTTGGTTTGCAGAAGGCCCCAGGTTCAATCCCCGGCAGCATCTCCAGGTAAAAGGCCCAGGCGGGAGGGGATGGGAAAGACGTCAGCCGGGCATTCTGGGTAGACAATACTGACTTTGATGGACCAGTAGAAGGCAGCTTCCTGTGCTCGTGAGATCAGAGCCCTTTGGGTGCAGCTGGGGGGGGGGTGCTGCAGAGTGCCGCCTTCTCCCCCGGGACAGCTTCACTCTCCCCCCCCCCAGGCCGAGGTGGAGAACTTTGTGCTGCGGGTGGCGGCGGAATTCTCCTCCCGCAAAGAGCAGCTCATCTTCCTGATCAACAACTACGACATGATGCTGGGCGTCCTCATGGTAAGCGCCGCCGTGGGGCCCCGGCCTGCCACTCATCCTTCCCCCACGGGGAGGTGGGGAAGGGAGGATGCAGCCCCCCCCCCGTCCCGGTCTGCCTCTGAGCCTGCCCTGGTCCCTCCCCAGGAGCGAGCCGTGGAGGAGAGCAAAGAGGTGGAAGGCTTCCAGCAGCTGCTGAACGCCCGGACCCAGGTGAGCCCAGCCCCGCCGAAGGAGAGGGGGAGGGGGCCCCTGCTCCCGACTCAGGGGGGTGGGCAACTGGGCGAGGCGCCTCCTGGGCAGTGAACG
>NW_015165276.1:96756-121358 GCF_001447785.1 Gekko japonicus
AGAGATTGGATTTATACCCCGCCCTTCACTTGGAGTCTCAGAGCGGCTTACAAACTCCTTTCCCTTCCCCTCCCCACAACAGACACCCTGTGAGGTGGGTGGGGCTGAGAGAACTCTGACACAAACTGCTCTTTCAGGAACAGCTGTGCCAGAGCTTTTGACTGACCCAAGGTCACACCAGCAGCTGCATGTGGAGGAGTGGGGAATCAAACCCGGGTCTCCCAGATTAGAGACCGCACACTTCACCACGACACCAAACGGGCTCACTGTGCAGGAAATTCACAAATTAGTCTCTCCCACACATTCCCAGTGACGGCTGTTCCATGCCCAGAAGATGACAAAAACCCCTCCAGGATCCCCGGCCAAACCGGCCTGGTAAGGGGAGGGAGGGCAGGGAGGCAATGCCACCCCCATGTTTGGCGCAGCCAGAAAGGGAGACTGTTCACTGGACCGGAGGAGTCGAAGGAGGAAGAGAGAGAAAAATTCTGCTGTCCCAGTATAGACCAATCCACAGTTGGTTCCCAGCATATGTTTAAAAATCAAGCCAATAATCTTCTCACGAGCATAGGAGAGCCAGTGTGGTCTCGTGGTTAAGAGCAGCGGACTCTAATCTGGGAGAACCGGGTTTGGTTCCCCACTCCTCCACACGCAGCCAGCGGGGTGACCTTGGGTCAGTCACAAGTTCTCTCCGAGCTGTTCTCTTAAGGGCAGTTCTCGAAAGACCTCTCTCGGCCCCACCGACCTCACAGGATGTCTCCTCCCCCCCAGTGACCCCCGCTTCGTGCCCAGAAGATGGCAAAAAAAACCCAACACCCCAGGATCTCCAGCCAAACCGGCCTGGAGAAAAATTGCTTCCTGACCCCAAAGTGGCGATCAGCATTTCCCTGGGCGTGCAAGAAAGGGCCACCAAGAGAACTACGCACTGAGGCGACCCTCCCTGCCCTCCCTTCTCGTCATTTGCCCAAGTTCCCAGAATCTGCCTTGCTGTCAGATGGTCTGAAAACCGCCCAAGGAGGAGAGCCCACCAATGCTCCCTCTAAGCTGTGGAGTCCTGTGAGCTGAAATTCTACTTTGTGAGCGACCGGCAAGAAAGTTGTGAGTGAGCGATTTGGCCACTTCATCAGTTAGTTTGCTCTGGAGCCCTCCTTCCTGAGCTGAGACAAATATGTGTGAGCCGGAGGCTAAAAAACTGTGAGCTAGCTCACACTAACTCAGCTTAGAGGGAACACTGGAGCCCACCACCTCCCGAGGAAGCCTTTTCCACTCAGGAATGGCTCTCACTGTCAGGAAGTTCTCTCTCATGTTTAGCCAAAAACTCCTGATTTCATTTCGACTTGTTGACTCCCTTTCCCCAAGGAATTCATCGAAGAACTCTTGGCCCCCGGCTTTGGGGGGATGATCGCCTTTGTGAAGGAGGCCGAGGCGCTGGCGGAGCGGGGCCAGCTGGAGCGACTGCGGGGGGAGGAAGGTGAGCCTGCTGGGGGGGGGGGGGATAGGGAAGGGGGGCTTTCCGGACCCTGGAGCTCCTCTCTATTGCTGCAAGGCACCTGGAACCAGGCCCGTAGCCAGAAAATTTTGGTTGATGGAGCATTGGGAAATCCGGTGAGAGGGGGAGGCCAGGGGAGAATTTTTTGCACAGAGCCAGTTTGGTGTCGTGGTGAAGTGCGCGGACTCTAATCTGGGAGAGCCGGGTTTGGTTCCCCACTCCTCCGCTTGCAGCTGCTGGATGACCTTGGGTCAGTCACAAGTTCTCTCAGATCTGTTCTCTCAAGGACAGTTCTGGAAAGCGCTCTCTCTTAGCCCCGCCCACCTCACCGGGTGTCTGTTGTGGGGAGGGGAAGGGAAAGGAGTTTGTAAGCCGCTCTGAGACACCTTTGGGTAGTGAAGGACGGGGTATAAATCCAACCTCTTCTCCTCTTCTTCTTCTTAAAAAACCACCCCGCATCCCCATGAGCAAGGGAAGCTGCAACTTCCCCGCTTCTCTCCCCCTAGCTGTGGTAGGATTTCTGCTGACTCAAAACAGAAAGACTTTTTTTTTACTGAGAGAAGCGGGTCCCGTTCCCGTGTATCTGGGGGGCCAATTTGGTGTGGTGGTTAAGTGTGTGGACTCTAATCTGGGAGAACCGGGTTTGATTCCCCACTCCTCCTCCACTTGCACCTGGCTGGATGACCTTGGGCAAGCCACAGTTCTGATAAGAGTTGCTCTTGAAAAAGAGCCGTTTCTGTCAAGAGCTCTCTCAGCCCAGCCTACCTCACAGGGTGTCTGTTGTGGGGAGGGGGAGGGAAAGGAGTTTGTAAGCCACTCTGAGACTCCCTTGGGTAGTGAAGGGCGGGGTATAAATCCAATCTCCTCCTCCTCCTCCTCTTCTTCTTCTCCTCCTCCTCCACTTGCACATCCTAGATGACCCTGGGCAAGCTGTAGTTCTGATAAGAGCTCTTCTTGACAAAGAGCAGTTTCTGTCAGAGCTTTCTCAGCCCTGCCTACCTCACAGGGTGTCTGTTGTGGGGAGGGGAAGGGAAAGGAGCTTGTAAGCCGCTCTGAGACACCTTTGGGTAGTGAAGGGCGGGATATCAATCCAATCTTTTCTCTTCCTCTTCTTCTTCTTCTTCGTGCCAGCTGACTGCGGCAGGAGAAATGGCGGCCCTCCTGTGGCTCCCGAGGAGGCCAGGGGCATGCAGCAGGACTCGGTGGGGCGGGGCCGTTGTGTGAGGGGGCATGGCCCTGAAATGCCCCGCTGTCGCTACGGGCCAGCCCGGGGCCCGGGGGAAGGGAGGGGCGGAAACGTTTTAATCAGCAGACCCACAAAACCCTCTGTGGCCCTGCTTCTGCAGCCCGGGTGACGCAGCTGGTGCGAGGCTTTGCCGGGACGTGGAAGGCGGCCGTGGAGTCCCTGAGCCAGGACGTGATGCGCTCCTTCACCAACTTCAAGAACGGCACCACCATCATCCAGGTGGGGCACAGAGCCGTGCGGGAGAGGGCCAGTGGGTTCCTGGCCCCCAGCGGGGGGGGGGGGAGGCCCGGAGCGAGCGCTATTCTGGGGCCGGAACACCAAAAGTGCATGAATGTTCCCTGGTCCTTGTCCCCCCTCCTGCAGTACATAGATTTTGGCAGGAAGAGAAGCCCAGGCCAAATGACAAGTTGCCCCCAAGACAGGGCCACCGCAGGGGGGGTGGGGTCAGCTTCCTTCTTTTGCAGTAGCTCAGCTGCCACGTTTTGAGGTCCATCAGTGGCTCTTAGCCACAAGGTACAGATAGGGACTCTGGGGCAAGTGAGGCTCCGTCTTCTTGGTGCTTGGGAAGGGGGGCAACAATGGGAGGGCTCCTAGGGTCCTGGCCCCACTGCTGGACCTCCTGATGGCACCTTGTATTTTTGGCCACTGTGTGATACAGAGTGTTGGACCGGATGGGCCACTGGCCTGATCCAACATTGGCGTCTCTTAAGTTCTTATGGGGCAAGGGATGCTCTGTCTTCTTGGTGCTTGGGGGGGGGGGACAAGAGTGGGAGGGCTTCTGGTGTCCTGGCCCCACTGCTGGATCTCCTGAGGGCCCCTGGTATTTTTGGCCACTGTGTGACACAGAGTGTTGGACTGGATGGGCCTTTGGCCTGATCCAACATTGGCTTCTCTTATGTTCTTATGTCTGGGGCAAGGGATGCTCTGTCTTCTTGGCACTTGGGGGGGGAGCAACAGTGGGAGGGCTTCTAGCGTCCTGGCCCCACTGCTGGACCTCCTGATGGCCCCTGGTGTTTTTGGCCACTGTGTGATAGAGTGTTGGACTGGAGGGGCCATTGGCCTGATCCAACAGTGGCTTCTCTTATGTTCTTAGGAACTCTCGGTTTGGGGCAAGTGATGCTCCGTCTTCTTGGTGCTTGGGGGGGGGGGACAACAGTGGGAGGGCTTCTAGTGTCCTGGCCCCACTGCTGGACCTCCTGATGGCCCCTCGTATTTCTGGCCAGAGTGTTGGACTGCATGGGCCACTGGCCTGACCCAACATTGGCTTCTCTTATGTTCTTATGTCTGTGGCACGTGATGCTCTGTATTCTTGGTGCTTTGGGGGGAGGGACAGTGGGCTTCTCCAAATGGGCTTCTCTTATGTTCTTATATGGAGCAGAAGTCCATCAGTGGCTATTAGCCATGAGGTATAGATAGGAACTCTCGGTCTGGGGCCGGGGATGCCCTGCATTCTTGGTGCTTGGGGGGGGGGGGCAGCAGTGGGGGGGCTTCTGGAGTTCTGAGGGCACCTGGTCCTTTTGGCCACTGGGTGACACAGAGTGTTGGACTGGATGGGCCATTGGCCTGATCCAACATGGCTTCCCTTTTGTCCTTATCCCACCAGGGTAATGATTATTTCCAATGCAAATCATCCATTCGGACTGAAGAGGGCGGGGGGCGGGGGAGGGCTGCGTTGGGCAGAATTTCCCAGGGGCAAACGCCGGCATCTCTTCCTCCAGGGCCTTGGGCGGCAGCAGGGCAGAGAAATGCCTTCTGCTCTCTCCTGCTTCCTGCGCCCTCTCTCATCCGGAGCCATCCTCGCTTGGTCCCTTCGCTGATTGCCTCCCCGCCCGGATTACAAAAGGCAGCAGGATTGTTCACACACACACACACACACACACACACACACACACACACCCTGCCCGTCCCTGGAGCCTCCCTAGCAGATGCTGCCTACTTCGGGGGAGGCTTTGTCTGCACACCCCCTCTGTCCCCAGACTGCTCTTTGGGTGAGGAAGCCACTGCTGAGCGAGGGCCTGGCTGGCTGGCGAATGAGCCGGGAGGCTCATTCCCCTAGTCTACAAGAGGGGAGGCTTGTCTTGGCCTGCCTTAGGGGGCAGAGGGGTGGATCACCCCCCAGATTGGCACTCTGTCATGCCAAGTGGTGCTTTCTTGGTAGTGGTGGGGGATTCACCCCCCCAGTCCCCTCCTCCAGCACAGCTTGGACATACACACAAATCTAAACGCTATTGAATCTCACGCGGATTCGTCAAGTTCAGTATTGTCTACTCAGACTGGCAGGGGCTCTCCAAGGTCTCAGGTGGAGAGCCAGTTCGGTGTCGTGGTTAAGAGCACAGACTCTAATATGGGAGAACTGGGTTTGATTCCCCACGCCTCCTCCACATGCAGCTGCTGGTGTGACCCTGAGTCAGTCACAAATTCTCTCGGGAGCAGTCCTCGAAAGAGCCCTCTCAGGCCCACCTACCTCGCAGGGTGTTTGCTGTGGGGAAGGGAAGGGAAAGGAGTTTGTAAGCCGCTCTGAGACTCCGAGTAAAGGGCGGGGTAGAAATCCAATGTCTTCTCTATTCCACTCTATTCTGCTTTGGTCAGGCCTCACCTGGAGTTGTGTGTCCAGTTTTGGGCACCACACTTTAGGAAGGATGTTGACAAGCTCGAGCGTGTCCAGAAGAGGGCAACCAGGATGGTGAGAGGGCTGAAATCAAAGTCTTATAGGAGGAAAGGCTGAAAGAGTTGGGTATCTTTAGCCTGGGAAAGAGAAGGTTTAGAGGGGACATGGTTGCAGTCTTCAAGTATCTGAAGGGCTGTCATGTAGACGATGGAGCAGATCTATTCTCTCTTGCTCCGGATTGCAAGACTAAATCTAATGGGTGGAAATTACAAGGGAGTCGATACGGCTAAATATCAGGAGAGACTTCTTAACTGTCAGAGTGGTTGAGCAGGGGAACAGTCTGCCTCGGGAGGTGGTGGGTGCTCCTTCGCTGGACATTTTCAAGCGGAGGCTGGATGGCCATCTTTCGGGTATGTTGTAGGTATGTAGGGCTCTCTTTCGGCTGTGCTCCTGCAGAGTGCAAGGGGTTGGACTGGATGACCTGCAAGGTCCCTTCCAACTCTAACGTTCTATGATTCTTCTTCTCTCACATCACCTACCGCCTGGTCCCTTTTAACCGGAGATGCCGGGGATTGAACCTGGGACCTTCTGCATGCCAAGCAGAGGCTCTACTGCTGAGCCACAAGCAGTCCTTTTTCTGGACTCCCACTTTGCTCGAGAGGAGCAGGAGTGATGGGTTTGGCTCCCCTCCTTTGTCGACCCCCTGCTTCCGTTCTGGTTCTCCTCCAATTGGTAGGCTCCTCGCCTGGGTATCGGCGGCCCGCAGAGGCCGGGGGCGGAGCTTGCGGAGGAGGGCGGGGCCGGGCTGGAGGGCTTGTGTGTGAGCCTGTGCAGCCAGAGCCTCTTTTGCTCTCCCCTCCCCATCTCTCACCCCCCTCCCCGCCCCTCTCTCCCTGCAGGGGGCGCTGACGCAGCTGATCCAGTACTACCACCGCTTCCACAAGGTCATGGCGCTGCCCCCCCTGAAGGCCCTGCCCGTCCGCTCGGAGCTCATCAACATCCACCACCTCATGGTCGAGGTGAAGAAACACAAGCCCAATTTCTGAACCGGGGGCAGGCGTTGGCGGCCGTGCCGTGGCTGCTGGTCATCCGTCCACCCCCAAATCCCGTGCTGGGGAACAAACACTGGCCAACGCCTCGTTTCACCTGTGAGACGGGCTTCCGTCTGTCTTGTCTGTTTTGCTTTGTACAGTTGCAATAAAAGTCTCTTGCAGTTCAGTTTAGAAATGGTCCTCTTACCGGGGACGGGCGGGAAAGGAGGGCATTTTCATCCTTTGCCTTGCAGGGGGGGGCGATGGGGGGGTTGGTCAGGGGTCATTTCTTAGAAAAAGCGGTGCAGGCGCACATTAGCACAACTCATTTGCATATGCCACACCCCCTGACATCACCCACCATTCAGGCTCCACTGGACCGTTTTGGATTGCTAGCTATTGGAAGGGGGGGACGTGCAGATCTGTCCTCATAGAGGAGGGAGAGCTTGTACCTGAATAAGACTTGGTCTTAAAGGTGCCACTGGACTGTTTTGGATAGCTAGCTATTGGTGGGGGGGACTTGCAGATCTGCCCTCACAGAGGAGGGAGAGCTTGTACCTGAATAAAACTTGGTCTTAAAGGTGCCACTGGACTGTTTTGGATTGCTAGCTATTGGGGGGCTGGGAATGCGCAAATCTGCCCTCACAGAGGAGGGAGAGCTTGTACCTGAAGGCAGCCGGGGGGGGCTCTGCAACTTACCTGCCTGCTTCTTGCTCCTTGTGGCCCGACTGAGGGCTGCTGGGAGCAGGGGGCGGGGCTTGTTGCATGTGCCCACCCCCTGGGCTCCTTACTCCCGGAGCTCCGCTCCTGTGCGCTCCCGCAGGAAATGACCCCTGGGGTTGGTACTTCCAAACTCTCCCCTGCCGCTGGCTTTGCTGCCCCACCTTAGCCTTACTTGTTGTGGGTAATGGGAGGGATCCAGAGCAGCCCCCCCCCTTGCGACTCTGCCAAGGCCTCAGTTTCCCCAGCTGGAGGTGAGCTTTCTTCAGAGGGACAGTGCAGGATGGGTGCATGCAGGGGGGCAGTGGCAAACACACACACACCCTGCTTCACAAGTCAAAGGCCTCACTTGTCACTAGGGAAGGAGGGAAGACAGGCAGCTGTGCGATTCGTGTGGCTGAATCTTCAGCTTTTAATTCGCTGTAGTTCGCTGTCAGAGGATGTAGTGGTGGCCAGAGGAACAGGCAGCTTTCAAAGGGGATTGGATAGATTCATGGAGGAGACGTCCGTCAATGGCTACTGGCCATGGTGGCTGAGGGGAACCTCCACATTCAGAGGCACTAAGCCTCTGGATCCCAGAGCCAGGAGGCAACGTCAAGGGAAGGCCTCGGCCTCTGTGCCCTGTTGCTGGCCCTCCAGAGGAACTGGCTGGCCCCTGTGTGAGACGGGAGGCTGGACTAGGTGGACCCTCCCTGGTCTGATCCAGCAGGGCTCTTCTGGTGTTCTTCTCAGGGGAAGGCCTCGGCCTCTCTGCCCTGTTGCTGGCCCTCCAGAGGAACTGGCTGGCCCCTGTGTGAGACGGGAGGCTGGACTAGGTGGACCCTCCCTGGTCTGATCCAGCAGGGCTCTTCTGGTGTTCTTCTCAGGGGAAGGCCTCGGCCTCTCTGCCCTGTTGCTGGCCCTCCAGAGGAACTGGCTGGCCCCTGTGTGAGACGGGAGGCTGGACTAGGTGGACCCTCCCTGGTCTGATCCAGCAGGGCTCTTCTGGTGTTCTTCTCAGGGGAAGGCCTCGGCCTCTCTGCCCTGTTGCTGGCCCTCCAGAGGAACTGGCTGGCCCCTGTGTGAGACGGGAGGCTGGACTAGGTGGACCCTCCCTGGTCTGATCCAGCAGGGCTCTTCTGGTGTTCTTCTCAGGGGAAGGCCTCGGCCTCTCTGCCCTGTTGCTGGCCCTCCAGAGGAACTGGCTGGCCCCTGTGTGAGACGGGAGGCTGGACTAGGTGGACCCTCCCTGGTCTGATCCAGCAGGGCTCTTCTGGTGTTCTTCTCAGGGGAAGGCCTCGGCCTCTCTGCCCTGTTGCTGGCCCTCCAGAGGAACTGGCTGGCCCCTGTGTGAGACGGGAGGCTGGACTAGGTGGACCCTCCCTGGTCTGATCCAGCAGGGCTCTTCTGGTGTTCTTCTCAGGGGAAGGCCTCGGCCTCTCTGCCCTGTTGTTGGCCCTCCAGAGAAACTGGTTGGCCATTGTGTGAGACAGGAGGCTGGACTAGATGGACCCTCCCTGGTCTGACCCAGCAGGGCTTTTCTGAGGTTCTAACGGCCACAACATCCAAGAGCAGCGGCTGCAGCCTGCCAACACCCCCTTGGATCTTCACCTCCACCATTTCTGCCCAGATCCTCTTCAGAGGGGTGAAGGTGGCAGCAATTCCCCCACACACACCCTTGGCTCATTTATGACGGGCCTGGGGCTTTCTGGCCCCCTTCAAGCACGGCCCTCGGTCACCTCAAAAAGCAGGTTTGCTGGGGCAGGTGCTTGGGAAGAGCCCCTGGGCCTTCGAGTTTGGGTAGAAAAGACTTGGGCTCCCGGGGCGGAGGGTGTGAAAAGAGACCTGAGGGCGACACCCCCTGCCCAGGCAGCTCTGGGCGACAGCTCGAAGTTTGTGAGCGGGAAGGAGGCGCCAGAATGAGAGACGCAAAGAAAGCAGCAAAATTAGAGATGATCTATTACACAATGCAATTTCCACACAATCACTTTACAAAACATTACACTGCTGTGGCCTGCCTGTCTTCCAGCACCGGAGGGCGCCCTTTGCTGCTTTTTAAGAAAACAAAAAAGCCAAAGGGGAGGGGCGCCCATAATAATAATAATAATAATACTATTTTTAAAAAAAAACTTTGAATTTGCAGGCAGCCGTGAGGCAATAAACTTTTTTGTTTTTTTAATTTCCCGAGCACCAAAACTGGGCGTGAAACTCATTTTCTTCCCCCTCCTTTTCTTTTTTAAAGATCGGAAACGGGACAGCGGGAGATGAAAAATAGTCTCTTTCCCCACCTCTCTTTTATATCCCCCTCCTTTAAATAATATAATTAATTTAAAACTTTATAAAAACAAAATAAAACAACCCCCTTTTCTTTCTTCGTGTGTCGGGCGGCTTGCGGAGCGACGTTCGGGCAAAAGGACTTTTTTGAAGCCACGAGGGGGGCGGGGAAGGCGGGGTGGGGAGGGGGAGCTGGGTTTCACATGGCTCCATCCGTGGGCCGACCTTGTGCAAAAGGACCCCCAGACAGGATCCCCTCAAAGGGGCGGAGCACCCCCCCTCTTGTAAGACCTGATGGAGGGAGGGCTCCGGTAGCGGCTTCAGCCCCACCCGCCTGGATCAGGCACTGCAAGAGAACCTCCCCTCCAAGGGCTCGTGTGCAGAGTTCACCAGTGGGGCAGCGGTCTCTCCTGTAGGGCACGGGGAGGGGGGATAGCAAAGCCAAGAGGGGCTGAGGAGCCTCCCTGGGCTTGTGTTGAGTGCAGGAGGGGCCCTGTGAGAACATGGGTGGATCCAACCACCAACCTGGCCGGTTCACCTTCCAGGGGGGCGAGGGGGGGCTGTGCCCTCCTGACCTCTGGCCAGGCACAGGGAGGGATGGCAACGGTGCAAGCAAGCAGGGGGAGACGGGTGGCCCCGGAGGGCTGGTGGAGGGGACAGGGCTTGCCAGGTGGGGGGACTGCAGCGGTCTCCGTTGCCGACGCAGGGGAGGAGGTAAGACGGATCCTCTTCGGTCGCTGCTAGTGGGGGCGGGGCGAAGACGGACTCTGTTCCACTGGAAACTGGGGGGGTGACGGGGTGCGTGGGGGAGGCTCTGTGGGTCGAGGGACTCAGTTCTAGCCGAGGAAGCACACGGGCCCCACTTCGAATCCGAACCGCTGATTGGGCTCCCCAAAGTCCGTCACCCGCACGTCCAGCAGGGGGAGCTGTTCCACACGGGGCGTGTTCACCTCCAGCACGGTCTTGTCCGACCCTTTCCGCAACTGTTTGGGGAGAAAGAGAGACAGGAGAGGATGCTTTTTAATGTTGGAGGGGACCTGGGTTGGGGGTTCTGGGGGGTGACTGTGGTGGGCCAAGAGATGTAAAACTTCCAGAAATTTTGAAGCTCGGGAAAAAACCCGGGTTTTCCCCGTTTTGGGGGCGGGGTGGAAATTTTCGGAAAAATTGGGAAAAAATGCTACATTGGCACTTCTTTTTTCTTTTCCAGATTGAAAGTCATTCTGTTACTTTAGGAACATAAAATACGACTATGGACATTTTTACTCGGCATGAAATGATCACAACTAGCCTATTAAAAATATAGTGTATCCAAACAATGATTACAAACAGAATACCCACCCACATGCAAAAACAAAACTGACAATAGCACCTCCTAAAGGAAGAAATGCATCTTTGTTCTTGCATGGGAGGGTTCAGTTTGTAACCTAGGACTTGCTCGTACTCAGTGCACAGAAATTAGATCAATCTGATATCATACATATTTTTAAGAAATGATTTGGAAAATACTTGAACACCTTGTCTTAAAACATTTTATTCATCATGTTAAAATAAAACGTTCCATAATCAGTTTTTCTTCTTTTCTTTTTTTAATTTTTCCAATTTTTCGGGAAAAAACAAAAAAAGGCTTCAGGAAAAAAGCGGGGGAAAAACGTTTCCCCCCCCTAATTTTTCCGTTTCCCCCCGGGCCTTCACATCTCTAGGTGGGCCACAGTAGGCAAAAGTGTTACTCTGAGTTGTGATAGGAATACCTGGCCCGACCTGGGGGAGCGGGGGGGGGGGCTGTCACCCTATGGCACGAGAGGATCCCCAGGACCTGAGTTCGGGGAGCCTTGGCCAGTCTGGGAAACTGATGCCTCCCTCCCAGGCCAACTATCCCCAAATTCCTGTCCCTGGCTGCCTGTTTACACCTTAGACCACTTCTCTCCCCCCCCCCGCATGCCCACAGATGCTCCCCTGAGTGGCTCCCCCACCCCTCGCAGGGACCCAGGGCCGATCCCTCCCCCTGCCCCTCTCCGGGACTCACCGCGCAGCCGTCCACCATGGCCTTGATGTAGGGGCTGTTGTCGTAGCTCATGTCCTCCTCGTTGGCGCCCAGGAAGCGCAGGGCGTGCTGGTAGCCCCCGGGGGCCGGGCCACGGCTGTGCCACGCCACTGAGCGCTGGCAGTGGTAGGTGAAGTTCTGCCGGGCCGAGACGCTGAGCAGCCGCAGGAAGGTCAGCTGGACAATGCCCAGGGGGTTGCCGTCAGCATCCACGTAGGAGAACTGGGGAGGGGAAAGCCGGATTGGAGGGGCTGGGTGATTCCTGACCCCGCCTGGCTTCGCTGTTGGGACCCCCCCCCCCGGCTGTTTCCGGTTAGCTCCAAATCCTCCGCTAAACCCATCCTTCCTTCCCTAGGCTGTGACGGCATCCACTTATGCCAGGATGTGGAGGAGACGTCTCTCACTGGCTCTAACTCAATGAATCCTCCATGTTTAGAGGCAGTATCAGGGGTCATTTCGTAGAAAAAGAGCTGCAGGAGCTCATTAGCATAACTCATTAGCATATGCCACACCCCTGACATCACTGGAAGTGTGTCAGAAGGCAACACCCACCCCTCAGGCTCCACTGGACTGTTTTGTATTGCTAGTTGTTGGGGGGGGGACTGCAGATCTGTACTCACAGAGGAGGGAGAGCTTGTACCTGAATAAAACTTGGTCTTAAAGGTGCCACTGGACTGTTTTGGGCCGGGGGGAGGGGAGGCTCTGCAGCTTACCTGGCTGCTTCTTGCTCTGACTGAGGGCTGCTGGGAGCAGGGGGTGGGGCTTGTTGCATGTGCCTGCCCCCTGGGCTCTTTACTGCCGGAGCTCCGCTCCTGAGCACTCTGGCAGGAAATGACCCCTGGGCAGTATACCCCTAAATCCCTAGCGCACAACCACAGCGGACAGGCTGCCATCTTACTGCCCTCCTCTTGGGCATTCTGGAAGCATCTGGCTGGGCCCCGCTTAGAGTCAGGATATTGTCCTGGGTGCCCCCCCATGGACCCATCCAGGAGGGCTCACATACGCCCCCAGTCTTACCGTTCCGGTCCCCATTTTGAAAGGTCCTCTTGCCTAGGTCCCGAAACCACCACCCCTTTCACCGCACACATGCCCCCTCCCCCACGTACGTGATAACGGTCCCCCTACCACCTGCGGGCAGGAGAGGGAGTGAGTCAAAGAGTCCCAGGGCCTGGGACCTCCTCCCTCCTCTCCGTTCTTTACAAGAGCCTGGAGACCGCCCCCTGCCTGCAACATGGTGCCCCTCCTCCCTGCTTATGTGCGTGAGCGCTGCAGGTGCGTTCCCTCTGAGCCATGGAGTCTCGTGAGCAAAAAATTCTACCTTGGCATTAAAGTCGTGAGCGAGCGATTGGGCTGCTGCGTGAATTAGTTTGCTCCGGGGCCACTCCTTCCTGAGCCGAGACGAAAATGTGTGAGCCGGAGGCTAAAAAACCGTCAGCTGGCTCACACTCACTCGGCTGAGGGGGAACACTGAGGTGGAGCACCAGGGCAAGGCGGGAGCATCTCTATCAGCCTCGCCTCTATTTTCCTCCCAGGATTTCACAGTGATGAACACAGTTCCTCCCCCCCACATCCTGTCTCTTTATCCTGCCCCCCCAGCTCAGACAGCAGTGCCGTGGGGGGGGGTCTTGAGGGTGCCCTTTTGTGGGAGGGTCCAGGTAGATCCTGCTAAGGTCGGTTGTAGGTATGTAGGGTTCTCTTTCGGCTCTGCTCCTGCAGAGTGCAGGGGGTTGGACTAGATGACCTGCAAGGTCCCTTCCAACTCTAACATTCTATGATTCTATGACAATTTTACAGCTTTCCATTTTAACAGAATGTCTCCAGTACCAGGGTACACAGAACCAAAATAGGACCCACGGTAGGTAGGAAATACCAAAAATCAGCAAATACCGTGCTTGTCACTTTGGAGGAAGCTCTGAGCTCACTAAGAGAGACTTTCTGCAGCATTCATTGATCGTTGATGAGAGGGACAACAGACCCAACATTTCAAAAGACGTGGAAAAAACTGTATGATTGGTACAATTTAAATGCATAGCTTAAAGTAATGAAATTTTTGGTATTATTAATCTTTTATAGTTAAATAGAAACTATGGTAAAAAGATAATATACAGAAACTTAAGCAAACTTATGGAAATTCTTTAAATATGGTAACAGAGTTATAAGAAAATATACTGATCTCTTTGTATGTTTTATGTGTGTAAGTGGATGTTTGTTATGTAGTATGTTTGTTTGTTGGTATATAATATGAAAAATAATAAAAATGTACCTTATGGGTACTTAAAAAAAAAGAAAAATGTGGATAAATATTTTGGTATTTGGCAACCTTGCACTTGGAAATATTTGTTGAGCTCCCTGAGGAAGACACTGAAACAGGAGGATATCCGGACCGCTGTCGGAGGAAGACTGAGCACTTATTCAAAATAGACTTAAAGGAGTCCTCCCTCTTAAAACTTTTGTATCATTAAGGAGGACTGATATTAATAAAGGGGTTGTGCAATATATTTTGTGATATATTAAGAGAAGACACTTAGATGTTTTGATACATGATTCTTTCTATGTATTAACGCTTATATGATAAATAATATATGGTGAATAACTTGTAAAAATATAAAACGAAAAAATATATTAAAATCATTTGAGATATTTTATAATCGTCTGTAGCACGGTATTTGCTGATTTTTGGTATTTCCAATACCAGGGTGGCTGTTTGGGAGAAGGGGGGGACGGATGGGGGGGCAGAGGGACGACCCCTTGCTCGCTCGCTCGCGCCCACAGACCTTCCCCCACCACTCACCTTGCTGCCTTTCCGGAACTGGCTGAACCAACTCTGGGGGGTCTCCTTGTCCCATGTGGACATCTTAACCTGGGGTGTGTGTGGGGGGGAGAGAAAACAAATGCGAGCTAAGAAGAGGCCTCTCGGCTTTGCAACTGGAAGGGAGGGCAAAGGCCAGGAGAGAAAGTCTAGAAGCAACTTGGGCCCCCGCCCTCATTCCAGACCCCTTCCCTCTGCTCTCACCTCCTGAGTTTCCCGGCTGGGGAAGATGCACGTCTCGCCCCCTGCAGTAAAGTTACAGTAGACCTTGAAGGAGTCCCTCGAGCAGCCCTGGTTGGGGTCGATCCAGTATTCGCCTGGAGAGGGGGAGGGAGGGGAAGAGCAAAGACTCAACCAAACGGCCGTGAACTCCCTTCTCGGCTTCATGCTGCGTGCGCACACCACCCCCACCCCGGACATGGGGCTTGGCCGAGCCCAGGTGATTCGCTCCGAAAATATCCCCCTCGGTCAGTTCGGGTGCGAAATATTCTCTGCGGCTGCGACTGTTTGCCAGAATCAGATAAGAACATAAGAACATAAGTACACAAGAGATGCCAATGTTGGATCAGGCCAAAGGCCCATCCAGTCCAACACTCTGTGTCACACAGTGGCCAGAAATACCAGGGGCCATCAGGAGGTCCAGCAGTGGGGCCTGGACATTAGAAGCCCTCCCACTGTTGACCTCCCCCAAGCACCAAGATGACAGAGCATCACTTGCCCCAGAGCCCCTACCTATACCTTGTGGCTAATAGCCACAGATGGACCTCTGCTCCATATGCTTATCTAATTCCCTTTTGAGGCCGTCCATGCTTGTAGCCGCCACCACTTCCTGTGGCAGTGAATTCCAAGTGTTAATCACTCTTTGGGTGAAGAAGGACTTCCTTTTATCCGTTCTAACCCGACCGCTCAGCAATTTCATGGAGTGCCCACAAGTTCTTGTATTGTGAGAAAGGGAGAAAAGTACCTCTTTCTCTACCTGCTCTTTCCCATGCATAATCTTATAAACCTCGATCATGTCACCCCTCAGCCATCGTTTCTCCAAGCTAAAGAGCCCTAAGATGCTCGGGACCAGTCCGTCACAGCTGACACTTTGCGGCCAGGCGCAAAGCAGTTCTGGATCTGAGGGGGGGGGGGTGCAGGAGGTGGTCGGCCTCTGGGGAGGAGCTCCCCCCCCCACAGCTGGGGCCCACAGAGGAGACCTGCAGAAAGAGCCAGAACTTAAAGGGAGCTGTCAACCGTCTAATAAATCTCACAGGGGAGTTGGAAATAAAGTTTTGTAGGTTTGATGTCACTTTGTTTCACCACTCAAGGCTGGCAAATGTCAGTGGCAGATCCTGATGTCGAAGTCTGAGCTGTCAACCGTCTAATAAATCTCACAGGGGAGTTGGAAATAAAGTTTTGCAGGTTTGATGTCACTTTGTTTCACCACTCAGGGCTGGCAAATGTCAGTGGCGGATCCTGATGTCGAAGTCTGTGTTTCAGACAGCGAACCTTCGTCAGGTTTTGAAATTTCGCCAAATGTCATTCCGGCTGTAGAAACTTCGGCCCCTCGTCGAGCAAGAAGAAGAGGAGTTGGTTTCATACCCCGCTTTTCACTACCTGAAGGAGTCTCGGGGTGGCTTACGATCTCCTTTCCCTTCCTCGCCACACAACTGACACCCTGTGAGGTAGGTGGGGCTGAGAGAGCTCCGGGAGAACTGTGACTGACCCAAGGTCACCCAGCTGGCTGCACGTGGAGGAGGTGTGGAGAATCAAACCGGGTTCTCCCGATTACAGTCCACCGCTCTTAACCGCTACACCAAATTCTAGACATTTTTGGTCTCCCAAACTTTGGAGAAGATATATGAGGAATTAGATCTGGTTGCTGGTGAATTAGTTCATCTAGAATTTTTAAAGTAGATTGTATTTGCCAAGCTCCTGAAGCCCCACCCCCCCCCAGCCGCTCCAACCAAACAGGAGAGAGGGAGGAAGTAAGAAACGGCTAGATTAGAATCCAGGACCACCTTGGGGACCAACCAGATTTTCAGTGTACGAGTTCCCAAGAGTCAAAGCGCCCTTCGTCGGAGACGCTGACTCTCGAAAGCTCACACTCTAGGACACCTTGTTGGTCTTTAAGGAGCTCCTGGACTCAAACGCAGCTCATCTACTGCAAATGGGGAGCGGTGGCACAGTGGCCATATCCCACTGTCTTAACATCCGAACTGTGTCAGTTTGAGTCCCGCGCTGGTGTGAGCAGCCAGCCTGTTGTCCCCAGCTCATCGTCCACCCAGTGATTCGAAAGCTTCGGCGAATAGATAAAATGGGAACCACTCGTTAGAGAGGGTGGGCACACCAATCTCCCTTGTGGGAGGGCGTTAGCTGACAATCGGACGTCCTGGTCGAGGCTCGGAAGGTGAAATAGCTTCTCGGCTACGAAAGAATCCCTGCAATGGATGTTCCGGCCAGGCGGTGGCAGTGTGGCGATTGACATACGGGTCCTGAAGCCTGGTCAACAAGCAGCCGTGCGGAAAACGACGGAGTCAAGCCAGAAGACGTCTATACCAGGCAGTGACAGTGCATGCAATTAAAAATGAATATATGTTGTCTTCCCTATCCCCTACAAACATTGTTAGTCCCTTGTCTATACTGAGTAACTGTACATCGTTTTGAGCCCACTGGGGAAAGCGATTAATAAATGGAAAGTATTATTATTATTATAATATTATTATTATTAATAATAATGATGATGATGATGATAATAATAATGATAATGATGATGATGATGATGATGATGATGATAATAATAATATTAACATGACTCTCCTCTGAAACTAAGCTCAGAGATGATCGCTGGCTGGGGGAGCATCAGGGTGAGCGGGATTTGAACCTGGGTCACACCAATATTCGTTCTCTGCCTGTGCCATGGAGTAGAGTGAAGAGGACAAACCCCTTTCGAAATGGCCTGGCCAGAAGGCTGGTGTCCCTGCATGAATCTGCTGTTAGAAAAGTGAAAGACTGTGCGCTGTCCCCTGTCTCAGACTTCAGGAGGTCACCATAGATGTCGCCAGATAGAGGGGGGTCAGGACACACAGAGCACCCTTTGGTGTCGCGGTTAAGTGCGGCGGACTCTAATCTGGGAGAACCGGGTTTGGTTCCCCACTCCTCCACACGCAGCCAGTTGGGTGACCTAGGGTCAGTCGCAAGTTCTCTCGGAACTGTTCTCTCAAGAGCAGTCCTCGAAAGAGCTCCCTCAGCCCCACCAGCCTCGCAGGGTGTCTGCTGTGGGGAGGGGGAGGGAGAGGAGATTGTAAGCCGCTCTGAGACTCCGAGTGAAGGGTGGGGTATAAATCCAGTTCCTTCTTCCTTCTTCGTCTTCCTCCTTCTTGCTATCTGATCCTATTCCTTTTGAAGTAGAATGCTGTTCTTAGGGATGCGTTTCCTTGACACCTCACTCTCCCACTTCCTCACACACACGCAAAGAAGGGTGACTTTGCTCTCCATCTTTAGAGCAATGGATGCAGGGCATGTTTCCCCTGCATCCACCCTCATCGTCATTAGATACATTAGATTCTCTCTCGTCTCTCACCTACACAGTCTAGAATGGAGTTCCGTATAATAAAGAACTCTTATTAGTTGTAAATATGACCACTGGCTCTGTGTAGCTTTGTAAGTCTGCTGGCACACTCAGCACCAACGCTTCTGTGTGGAAATAACCTTGAGAGCCAGTTAGGTGTGAGAGTCAGTATGAATCATAGAATCATAGAATGGTAGAGTTGGAAGGGACCTTGCAGGTCATCTAGTCCAACCTCCTGCACTCTGCAGGAGCAGAGCCGAAAGATAGCCCTACATACCTACAACATACCCGAAAGATGGTCGTCCAGTAGTTAGTAGTTAGGAGCGCAAACTCTAATCTGGGAGGACCTGGGTTTGATTCCCCACTCCTCCGCATGCAGCTGCTGGTGTGACCTTGGGCTAGTCACGAGGTCTCTCAGAGCTGTTCTCTCAAGGGCCGTGCTCAAAAGAGCTCTCTCAACCCCACCTACCTCACAGGGTTGTGGGGAGGGGAAGGGACAGGGGATCGTAAGCGGCTCCGAGACTCCTTCGGGTAGTAAAGGGCGGGGTATAAATCTAATCACTTCTTCTTCTTCTTGTGCACTCAGCTACATTTTGGCTGGCGATTCTGCTACAGTTTGGCTGGAGAACCTGCAGGGTTTTTTTTTTGTCATCTTCTAGGCATGGAACAGCAGTCAGTGCGGTGTGGGTGTGTGGGGGAGGTATTTGAGAATTTCCTGCATCGTGCAGGGGGTTGGACTAGATGACCCTGGAGGTCCCTTCCAACACTACAGATAGAATGTTAAGAGTCGGAAGGGACCCTGCAGGTCATCTAGTCCAACCCCCCTGCACTCTGCAGGAGCACAGCCGAAAGACAGCCCTGCCACATACCCGAAAGGTGGTCGTCCAGGTGGTTATGATTTCATGAGTCTATGGCAGTGATCCCCGGCTGTGCTAAAAGCAGAGAATCCAACATCTGCCACAGCCGCCGCCCGGAACTCTTCCCACCAACCCCTCCCGCCAGGCCCGGTCCGGCCTCCCCGCCTCACCCACCATCGGGCAGGTCCGGGTGGCAGAGCTGCAGGTCTTGGCAGGTGCGGCCGGGGCTCTCCGGGGTGCCCAGGGGCTTCCTCATCTGCTCGATTTCCTGCCGCAGGGAGTTGAGGGAGCCGTAGATCTCCTCCATGCCCTCCGAGGGCGATCGGCCGGCCGTATCGGAGGCCATCGCCTCCTCCACCTCCGGGAGGAGCTGGCTGGCGTCTATGGACCGCTTGTTCTTCTTGGGCCTCTGGATGGGCAGCGGCTGGATCACTTCGCCAGGGGGGCCCTGTGGAAGGTGGAAGGGGGGGTTGCCAGTGTCCAAGTGGAGCTGCTGCGAGGCCCCTTCTCTGAACCGTCACCTGGGGGCTGGGGGCACCCCCCCCTCCACCCCGGCTACAAAACTGCATCTGTCCACGTTCTCCCCTCCCCCACATCTGTGTTGGCCCCACCTCCCACCTCCCCCCTTTGCCCCTCTTCCTCCATCAAGATTTCAGTTGCAAGTAGTGTTCCCTCTAAGCCGAGTGAGTGTGAGCCAGCTCACAGTTCTTTAGCCTCCAGCGCACACATTTTGGTCTTCGCTCAGGAAAGATGGCTCCAGAGCAGTGTTGCCTCTAAGCTGAGTGAGTGTGAGCTAGCTCACAGTTCTTTAGCCCCCAGCTAAAATTTATTTTCTATTTCTGTTATGTATCAGGGCTGGAACATCCCAGGACTGTTTCTACCAGAGACGGGCTGAGCTTGGAGCTCTAGAACAATAGCCCACCAGGACTCTGGAAGTGACCAATGAGAAACTTCTACTATGTAAATAGCCTATCGTTGGGAGTTGGGTGTGTTTGGGTGTGGTTTCTGCAGGCTATTTAAACAGGGCTGCTGCCCTGAGGTTTCTAGCCTTGTTCCTGAAATCACTTAATAAAGCAGAGCTGTTCACGGCAATGTGTAGCTCCGAACCCAGTATTTAATAATTTTGTTACTTGTATTATATCCCGCCCATCCCACGAACGGGAAGTCATTAGGAAATTCACTTTTAGGGGCGGCCTCCTTCTGAAAACCTCCGCCTCAAATCCAAATTTCCATGGCACTGGAGTGAATCTCTTGATATCTGTTCCCTGATTATATCCGTAGCTATATACCCGCTTTAGAAGTCCGGCGAACGTTGTAAACATAATAATTGAACAGGGAGAATAAAGGCTAAAATATTTATAAAGGGTAAAAAGTGGAGACAATTCCTTCTCTGGGCTCATTTCCATCGAAAGCAACCGGGGTGGGGTGGGGACAAAGACGGCACCGAGATAGGGGAGGGAGAGGGGTGTTGGAGGGAGGAGGGGCGTACCGGGTGTCCGGGGGGTCCAGGAAATCCACGCTGACCTTTGGGACCTGCTTGACCCTAG
Source organism: Gekko japonicus (assembly GCF_001447785.1). Lineage (NCBI taxonomy): Eukaryota > Metazoa > Chordata > Lepidosauria > Squamata > Gekkonidae > Gekko > Gekko japonicus. Next base: position 116,908 of record NW_015165276.1, read on the forward strand.
AAAGAGAAGCCCGAGATGTGAGCGGCCCGTGGGAAGAGGGGCAGGTTCTCCCAGCCCCCCAAAGAATGTGTTGAGGGAGCAACACTCTTACCGTGGCTCCTTTGGGACCTGGGGGGCCAGCTGGACCCTGAGGGAGGGAAGAGAAAGCATCAGCGAGGAGTCAAACTCCAGAAGTGGGGAAAGGGAGAGGAAGTGGGGTAAAGAGGATGTTGGGGGGCCACTCACTGGAAGTCCGGGGGGCCCTCCTGGGCCGAGGGGGCCAGTTGGGCCCGGAATGCCCTGCGGGAAAAGAGCAGAGAGAGGCGGTGAGCCAGAGGGGGCGGCAGGGGGCGGCGCCCCCTTTCCAATCCATATGAAGGCGAGCCAGGGATCCAGGCCCTCTAAGCGGCTCCGGTCTCGAACCATCCAATGAGCCACACAGTTTTCCTCTCCATTCACTGCTGCCCCGCAAACAGTGGGATGGATCCAATCCCCACCACCACCCCACCCACAGTCACGCTCCAACCTTAAATGGTATGTTTAGCCTGGAGAGGAGACGACTGAGAGAGGATATGAAAACCCTCTTCAAGTACTTGAAGGGCTGTCCTATAGAGGATGGTGCGGAGTTCTTTTCTGTTTCCCCAGAAGGTCGGCCCGGAACCAACAGGGGTTGAAATTAAATCAGAAGAGTTTTCGGCTAAACATGAGGAAGAACTCCCTGACAGTTCGAGCGGTTCCTGAGTGGAACAGGCTTCCTCGGGAGGTGGGTGGGCTCCAGGGTTCCCTCTAAGCTGAGTTAGTGTGAGTCAGCTCATAGTTTTTTAGCCTCCGGCTCACACAGCTTTGTCTCAGCTCAGGAAGAGTGGCTCCAGAGCAAACTAACTGATGAAGTGGCCAAATTGTTCACTCACAACTTTCTTGCCGGTCGCTCACAAAGTAGAATTTCAGCTCACAGGATTCCACAGCTTAGAGGGAGCCTTGGTGGGCGGTTTTCAGACAGAGGCTAGATGGCCATCTGACAGCAAGGCAGATTCTGGGAACTTGGGCAAATGACGAGAAGGGAGGGCAGGAAGGGTTGCCTCAGTGCTTAGTTCTCGTGGCCCTTTCTTACACGCCCAGGGAAATGCTGAGCGCCACCTTTGGGGTCAGGAAGCAACTTTTCTCCAGGCCAGTTTGGCCGGAGATCCTGGGTGGGTTTTTTTTTTTGTTTTTTTTTTTTTCCCTGTTTTCGGTGGGCACGAAGCAGGGGTCACTGGGGGGGAGACATCCTGTGAGGTAGGTGGGGCTGAGAGAGCTCTTTCGAGAACTGCCCTTAAGAGAACAGCTCTGAGAGAACTTGTGACTGACCCAAGGTCACCCAGCTGGCTGCATGTGGAGGAGTGGGGAATCAAACCCGGTTCTCCCAGATTAGAGTCCGCCGCTCTTAACCACTGGACCACACTGGCTCTCCTATGCTCCTAAAAAGATTATTGGCTTGATTTTTAATCATATTTTAAAATAGGCTGGGAACCAATTGTGGATTGTCCACAGTCTTTTCATTGTCCATACTGGGACAGCAGAATTTTCTCTCTCGCTCTTCCTCCCCCGACTCCTCCAGTCCAGCGAATAGTCTCCCTTCTGGCTGCGCCAAACTTGGGGGTGCATTGCAGTTATTAACTAATTTGGTCCCTTCCTTCCTAGTCCATCTTTCTCACCGAGGCCTCAAGGGAGATTAAGGTAAAGGTTCCCTTGCTCAAAAGCCAGTCGATTCTGACTCTAGGGTGTGGTGCTCATCTCCGTCTCCAAGCCGAAGAGCCAGCGCTGTCCGAAGACGTCTCCGTGGTCATGTGGCCGGCGTGACTAGACACCGAGGCGCACGGAACGCTGTTTCCTTCCCACCGAAGCAGTACCTATTCATCCACTTGTAATTTCTTGCTTTCGTACTGCTCGGTTGGCAGGAGCCGGGGCCGGAGACGGGAGCTCACTCCGTCACGCGGCACACTCGGGTTTCGAACCGCTGAACTACCGACCTTCCGGTCTGCAGTTCAGCGGCTTAACCCCATGAGCCACCGCAGCACCCGAGGGAGATTACAAAACAGAGAAATGATAGAATCAAACGGAGACGCCCAATCAGCAACGCAACAGGATCTGGGTTACAAAATCAGAAGACGACACAGGGGACAAAATCCTAAGGCACGACACCCCATAGACGATGCAGGAAAAGGACCGAACATAAGCAGAAGGCCAAGGCAGCGGAGGCACAATGGTAGGCACAGAAACCCAGGTGGGAGACCCTCAATGCAAGACCACTCCCACCCCCACCCACCCCCGATCTCCGTACTCACGGTCTCTCCTTTTGGCCCCTTGTTGCCTTGGGGGCCAGGTAGCCCCCGGTCTCCCTTCTCTCCCTGCTCTCCCGGGGGTCCGATCAGGCCAATGAGACCAGGGTGCCCCTGCGGAAGGACACCATGTGAAACTTAGCATCAGATAATGCTCCAAAGTAGTCCAGTTCCTAAGCAACCCTCATAATGGTTCTTATTTAGATACAGGGCTATTTTGGGGCAGGAACGCACAGGAACGGAGTTCCGGCTGGCTCCCGAGTTGGCCACGCCCAGCAGGAACTCATTAGCATAATAGGCCACACCCAACAGCAGGAACTAATTATAATTGGCTACATTAGGGGTGTGTGGCCTAACATGCTAAGGAGTTCCTGCTACAAAAAAAGGCCCTGGGTTTTGACAACAAACAAGGTAAACAGAATAAGAAGCAAAAGGTGGGTGTGGCTGGATAACCACACTTCTGGTAACATGGAGGTGTGGCCTAATAGGCTAATGAGCTGTGCTGTCAGGGGTGTGGCCTAACATGCTAATACGTTTCTGCTGTTGGGTGTGGCCTGTTATGCTAATGAGCTCCTGTTGGGCTTTTTCTACCAAAAGAGCCCTGTTTAGATATACTATTCAAAACAAGACAATGCAATGGTTACGCAGACAGGTTAAGAACCTGAAAGGAACAACACATCCCCAAGACGAGATCTAGTGGGTGGAAATGACATGGGAGTCGTTACCTGCTAAATATCAGGAGGAACTTCCTAACTGTCAGAGTGGTTGAGCAGTGGGACGGACTGCCCCTCGGGAGGTGGTGGATGCTCCTTCGCTGGACGTTTTCAAACGGAGCCCAGGTGACCATCTTTCGGGTATGTTGTAGGGCTACCTTTCGGCAATTCTCCTGCAGAGTGCAGGGGGTCGGACTAGATGACCTGCGAGGTCCCTTCCAACTCTAACATTCTGTGATTCTACGATTCTATTTGAACTGGGTGAGCTAGCTCCCCAAGAACAATAGCTGACCAGGATCCTTGGAATGGGTGAGCTTGCTCCCCAAGAACAATAGCTGACCAGGATCCTTGGAATGGGTGAGCTTGAAGTAGTGTAATGTAAATAGCCTATCATTGGGAGTCGAGTGTATGTGGTGTTTGCATGTTTTGTAAGCAGGGCTCAAACCCAGCTGGGTGTCCTTGTGTTCCTGAAATCACTGAATAAACTACAGATGATCAATACAATGCATCCAGAACCCAGTATTTAACAGTCCCGAAACTGGCCCCAGGGCTAAGTTCTGCAGGGCAGCTGACCAGGATCCTGGAACTGACCTATAGATAAGTAGTGTAATGTAAATAGCCTATCATTGGGAGTCGAGTGTATGTGGTGTTTGCATGTTTTGTAAGCAGGGCTCAAACCCAGCTGGGTGTCCTTGTGTTCCTGAAATCACTGAATAAACTACAGATGATCAATACAATGCATCCAGAACCCAGTATTTAACAGTCCCGAAACTGGCCCCAGGGCTAAGTTCTGCAGGGCAGGAAAGCCGGGCTCACCTTCTCTCCTTTGGGTCCAGAGTCGCCTCTCAGTCCAGGCAAACCGGGAGGGCCCTGCAGGGAGAGACGCCACCAGGGAAACATTTATGCCGGCTCCTTGGCCCACAACCCTCCCACCCCCAAAAGAGAGCGAGAACACCCCGCAAACTCACCAGTGGTCCCGGGGGGCCAGCCTGACCCGTGGCCCCTGGTTTGCCTTGTGCGCCCTGGAAGAGAAGAAGAAGAGGAGGAGGAGGAGGAGGAGGAGGAGGATGGATTTATACACCGCCCTTTACTACCCAAGGGAGTCTCAGAGCGGCTCACAGTCTCCTTTTCCCTTCCCCTCCCCACAACAGACCCCCTGTGAGGCAGGCGGGGCTGAGAGAGCTCTTGACAGAAACTGCTCTTTTCCAAGGACAGCTCTTATCAGAACTAAGGCTTGCCCACGACCATCCAGCCAGGTGCAAGTGGAGGGGTGGGGAATCAAACCCGGTTATCCCAGATTAGAGTCCGTGCACTTCACCACTGCACCAAACTGACAGGAACGAAGGGGTCAAATGCACCTCCCCCTCCATCCACGCATCGCCCACATTCCCTTTGCGCCCCCCCCACCCCTCCCCGATCTGCCTGGGACGGAACTCCACTG
>NW_015165276.1:121375-123146 GCF_001447785.1 Gekko japonicus
CTTTCCCTCCCAACAGATCTCCTTGCTGGGATCCGTCAAGGCACCGGTCTTTTAGCGATGGCTGTTTTTAGATTGAGTTTTAGATATATTTTAATTATCGATTGTTAATACGGTGCAATTTTGCGATGGAATGTCCCCTAAGCCCGCTTGCAGGGAGGGCGGCACACAAATCGAATGAGGCAAAATAAATAAAGGGCCTTGACACACACACACACACACACAGCCCCCCACCCACCCACACGACTCCTCCAGCAGAAGGACGTACCCCCCGGTCCAACTCGGTAGGCTCCCCCCCACACACACACACACAATTCTCCCCGAGAACCCAGGCGTCCGGGCCGCCTTTCCTTACCACTGATCCGGGGATGCCTCTCAGCCCGTCCGTTCCAGGTTTCCCAGGCGTCCCCTGCGGCCCGACCGGCCCCGTCTTCCCTGAAGGTCCCAGGGCACCCGGTTCTCCCTGGGGAAGGGCAGAGTTAAGGTGAGCGGTGGGTCTACTTTCTCTCTCTCACACACACAGACATATCGAGGTGGGGTCAGCCGTGTTGGTGTGAAGCAACAGAACAAAGTTAGATTTCAATGGCGCCTTCAAGACCAACCCACTCCCTGTTCACACGGAGGATTTGCCACGGTAAAGGCACGAATGGCAGGCGGATTATCGGTGCACCATCACACACCGCAACATCTGGGAAGCGTAGCAGACCCGTGGGCAATCCGTGGCACCCCGCCGAAGATGCGAGATCCTTACCTTGGCCCCTTTCTCCCCCTGGCGCCCCTCCGGACCTGGCGTGCCAGCAGGACCCTGTGGAGAGACGAGAGGAGAGATAGGGGGGTCGGGGGGGGGACAGACAGCAGCGAATGGCACCCCTCAAAACCCTGGAGAGTTGGCCCCTGGTAAAGTCTTCCCGCTCTCCGGGCGTGTGTGGCCTGTGTGACTCCATCACTGCTACAGGTAGGTAGGCAGGTATCGTTTTATTGTATATGGCCGTCAGCCTTCACAAAATCAAAACACTCTCAGAGAATACATAGATTAACATATGATAGAATGTTCCAGCCTCTATTAAAACATATAAAACACCTGTTAGAATGATCTCGACCTCTGGTCTTTAAAGCCGACAAGACCTTTCAGAATCACTTGCTTGGTTGCGATGGCACTATTTGACTTCTTTGCTCTGATTTTTCTCGCAGCCGAGGCAAAGAGAGTCAGTCTTGGAGAAATGAAGGGGGGTCCCTCATCTGAGAGCCAAAAGGCCATCTTTTCATAATCAGACATGGGGTATAGGGCTGACAACGTCTTTGCTAAAAATTTGGCCCTGGGTTCTACGTATAACGGACAGGCCAGAATGTACTCGGGAAGAAGAAGAAGGAGGAAGAGAAGAAGAAGACATTGGATTTATACCTTGCCCTTCACTACCCAAGGGAGTCTCAGAGCGGCTTACAAACTCCTGTGAGGTAGGCGGGGCTGAAGAGAGCTCTGACAGAAACTGCTCTTTTCCAAGGACAGCTCTTGTCAGAACTACGGCTTGCCCAAGGTCATCCAGCAGGTGCAAGTGGAGGAGTGGGGAATCAAACCTGGTTCTCCCAGATTAGAGTCCGCACACTTAACCACTCTGCTGTGGCTCAAGTGGTTAAGACGCTGAACTGCAGGCTGTGGAAGGTCGGTAGTTCAGCAGTTCGAGACCCGGGTGCCGCAAGACGGAGTGAGCTCCCGTCTCTAGTTCCAGCTCCTGCCAACCTAGCAGTTCGAAAGCAAGAAATTGCAAGTAGATAA
>NW_015165276.1:123254-123498 GCF_001447785.1 Gekko japonicus
AAACTGCTCTTTTCCAAGGACAGCTCTTGTCAGAACTACGGCTTGCCCAAGGTCATCCAGCAGGTGCAAGTGGAGTAGTGGGGAATCAAACCTGGTTCTCCCAGATTAGAGTCCGCACAACCACTACACCAAACTGGCTCTTGAGAAGAAGAAGAAGAAGAAGAAGAAGAAGAAGAAGAAGAAGAAGAAGAAGAAGAAGAAGAAGAAGAAGAAGAAGAAGAAGAAGAAGAGGAGGAGATTGGAT
>NW_015165276.1:123921-131571 GCF_001447785.1 Gekko japonicus
AGAAGAAGAAGAAGAAGAAGAAGAAGAAGAAGAGGAGGAGGAGGAGGAGGAGGAGGAGGAGGAGATTGGATTTTTACCCCGCCTTTCACTACCCAAAGGTGTCTCAGAGTGGCTTACAAACTCCTTTCCCTCCCCCTCCCCACAACAGACACCATGGGAGGTAGGCAGGGCTGAGAGAGCTCTTGACAGAAACTGCTCTTTTCCAAGGACAGCTCTTGTCAGAACTACGGCTTGCCCAAGGTCATCCAGCAGGTGCAAGTGGAGGAGTGGGGAATCAAACCCACTTCTCCCAGATTAGAGTCCGCGCACTTAACCACGACACCAAACTGGCTCTCGAGGAGAAGCAGAAGCAGAAGAAGAAGAAGAAGAAAAGGAGGAGGAGGAGGAGATTGGATTTATACCCCGCCCTTCACTACCCAAAGTTGTCTCAGAGTGGCTTACAAACTCCTTCCCCTTCCCCTCCCCACAACACACACCCTGTAAGGTAGGCGAGGCTGAGAGAGCTCTTGACAGAAACTGCTCTTTTTTCAAGAACAGCTCTTATCAGAACGACGGCTTGCCCAAGGTCATCCAGCAGCTGCGAGTGGAGGAGGAGTGGGGAATCAAACCCGCTTCTCCCAGATTAGAGTCCGCGCACTTCACCACCGCACCAAACTGGCTCTCAAGGTCGTCCACTGACCACCCACATATACAGATGCGTTCTCCCAGATTAGAGTCCGCACTCCTAACCACTACGCCAAAACCACTGCACCAAAATGAATAAATAAACTGGGGGGGGGGCTGCATTGCCCCAGGAGTGGGTGGGGAGCAGCTAGAGGGGCCGCCTGGGAAGCCGCGGGGTGGGGAGAAATGAGCAGCCAGCCAGCCCCCTCCCCAGAGGCAGGGCGTGGGCTCCTCAAAGACCCTCCTCACTTACCCTCTTCTCCTGAGGGCCAAGAGGACCGTTCTCACCGGTTGGTCCCGGAGAACCCTGGAAGGGAAGGAGAGGGGAGGGCGGGGCGGAGGGAGCCAGAAAGAGAGGGGAGAGCGGGTCAGAGGGAGCCCGGAACCTGGAGGACTGGTCGGAAGGAGCAGGCAGGAGGGAGACTCTTGCGCTGGAGCTCAGGGTGAAGAACACCCGCCAGGGATCAATGACAACGGGGGCTGTCTCTTCCGAGGCCAGCATTCGGGGGCTTCAATCCAGTGTGAAACAGACGTGCCCCCCCACCCGCACCCCACTCACCGCCTCCCCTGGTTCTCCGTCTTCTCCCCGCTCGCCTTTGGCTCCGTCCTGGCCCTGTTGGAAGAGGACGTGGTTGGCCCCTTGGCACGAATCCCGGCACCTCCCCGGGGGCTCTGGGGGGCTCGGAGCCAAGGAAGAGGGCCCATACTCACCCGGGGTCCCATTTCCCCTGGGGGCCCTGGATCTCCGGGGAAACCGACTGGACCCTGACAGAGACAGACACGGAGGGACGTCAGGAGTTGTGGGGGGCAGAAGCCAAGGGGGGTTTTTTTGTATATAAAATGTTGTATTCGTTTCAGCAAAAGTAAGGACAGACAACTACAGAAAATGAGAATGACATATAACAGAAAAAATGAAGTAACATCAATGGGGCATATACTCTTGTTTCAGTTTGATTTAACGTATTAAAATAGAATCAGGTTCTTATACCCCTATTCCGGTTTGGTCTTTGATATTGTAGCAATTCTTTTCATAGTTTGTATTTAAAAGGTCAAGGTTCCCTTGCTCGAAAGCCAGTCGAGTCCGACTCTAGGGTTGTGGTGCTCATCTCCGTTTCAAAGCCGAAGAGCCAGCGCTGTCCGAAGACGTTTCCGTGGTCATGTGGCCGGCATGACTAAACACCAAGGCGCACGGAACGCTGTGACCTTCCCACCAAAGTGGTACCTATTTATCTACTTGCAATTTCTTGCTTTCGAACTGCTAGGTTGGCAGGAGCTGGAACCAGAGACGGGAGCTCACTCCGTCATGCGGCACCCGGGTCTCGAACTGCTGAACTACTGACCTTCCACAGCCTGCAGTTCAGGGTCTTAACCGCTTGAGCCACCGCAGCTCCATAGTTTGTATTTAGTTTGATAGTTTCCCAAGATAATTTCCCATCCATTTATAAAATCTCAACCAGTTTCTTTCAAAGGGTTCTTCTTTTTCATTTTGTAATTTTAAAGTTAATTTGTCCATTTCTGCTGCTTCCAAAAGTTTGTCAATTATTTCTTCTTTCGTTGGTGTTTCTTCTTTTTGTCCAAAACTTTGCATATAGTAGTCTAGCAGGAGTTACAGCCAAGTTTTAATTTCCCCCCTCCCCAGAAAAAAAAAACAACTCTTCATGCAACGGATCCAGGGTTCTCTTCACGACATCCCAACCCATTCAACCTCCCTTCGTTCGCAGAGTGAATACTGCATAGTAATTTTAAAAGTGCCAAACAAAGGTCAAGTAGTTGTTGTGGATTTTCCGGGTTGTGTGGCCGTGGTCTTGGCATTGTAGGACCTGACGTTTCGCCAGCAGCTGTGCCTGGCATCCTCAGAGGTATAACACAGAAAGATGGAGGAGTCTCTGTGTCAAGGTGAGAAGAAAAATGGTAGGCAGGTGATTTATATCTACTCAGGAAGGTGGGGTAGGGCTGAGTCGTTATCCTGTAGGAGTCCCCCAGGCTGTAAACATACTAATGGAGGAGCTTTCCTGAGGAGGTTCTTTTGCATATGCATTGGCTGTATTGAGGCTGTGGAAATCGAGTTGCTCCTTCTCGTTAGTCTAAACCTTCAGACTTGTTCCGTTTAAGCAGTCAAGGACAACCGGGACATTTTAGCTCGACTACACACATTTCATAACAGCAGTTCGTTTCTCTCACATTTCTCTCACGTTCGCTTCCGAACAAAAAGGTCTGGCAGTTCACAGGAACGACTCCTGAACCCACCCGCCTTATTAACTGGATGCAACCAGGGGCGTGGCCAGAAAAATCTGGTTGGTGGGGTGCGGGGAAATCTGTGGGGGAACCCACAGATTGTAAGCCGCCCTGAGCCCGCGTAGCGGGGAGGGCGGGGTATAAATTAAATCTATAAATAAATAAATAAATAAATAAATAAATAAATATAAACCCTGGGCACACTTGCGGCTCCTCTTGCAGCCGCAGAAGCTCCTGAAATGTATTTGCATTTTTGGTCTGAGGGGGCAGTATTCATCTTGGAGGGGGCATTGCCCCCAGACGCCCCCTGGTGGCTATGAGCCTGGATGCAATGCCCGCCCACCTGCACACGATGAGTCAGAAGCTCTCTTTCAGAAAAACCCACCCGTCTGTCTCCGCCCCCTGGCGGAGACCCCGGCAGCTCCTCCAGCTGAGCGGTTTCCACGGCATCTCTTGGCAATCCTTTTAGAACCAAGGCTCACCCCTCCTTTGGACACGCACCCCAATCTCCATGGTATCACTTACTGGGTTTCCCTTGGGTCCGTCATCCCCAGTCGGGCCTTTCCCACCCGGAGGTCCAGGCACGCCGGCTGCCCCTGCTTCCCCCTTCTCGCCTCTTTCACCCCGCGGGCCCTGAAAGGAGAGAAATGGGGGAGAGTTTAGAATGACGTGGGCAGGGCTGCTGCACCCGCCTAGCATGTGGAAGTGGGAGGCGTGGACTATGGGCAAAACTTTGGAGAGAAAGGCTGGATTTTTCTCACTCCCCCAAAATGACAGAATTTGAGGGCATCCAATGAAGCTGACGGGCAGTAGGTTACGGATGGACAAAAGGTAGTACTTGTTTACACCGTGATACGAATGTGGCATTCGCTGCCAGAGGATGCAGTGATGGCCACAGGAACAGACAGCCTTCAAAGGGGACTAGATAGATTCATGGAGGACAACTCTATCAACGGCTACTAGCCATGGCGACTGAGGGGGACCTCCACATTCAGAGGCGCTAATCCTGTGAATCCCCAGTGCTAGGAGGCCACATCGGGGGAAGGCCTCAGCCTCCATGCCATTTCTTGGCCCTCCAGAGGAACTGGCTGGCCCCTGTGTGAGACAGGAGGCTGGACTAGAGGGACCCTCACTGGTCTGATACAGAAGGGCTCTTCTGGGGTTCTTCTCAGGGGAATGGTCTCGGCCTCTCCGCCCTGTTGCTGGCCCTCCAGAGGAACTGACTGGCCCCTGTGTGAGATGGGAGGCTGGACTAGATGGACCTTCACTGGTCTGATCCAGTAGGGCTCTTCTGGTGTTCTTATCAGGGGAAGGCCTCGGCCTCTCTGCCCTGTTGCTGGCTCTCCAGAGGAAATGGTTGGCCGCTGTGTGGGTTGGGGAGCTGGACTAGATGGACCCTCACTGGTCTGACCCCGCAGGGCTCTTCTGGTGTTCTTCTCAGGGGAAGGCCTCAGCCTCTCTGCCTTGTTGCTGGCCCTCCAGAGGAACTGACTGGCCCCTGTGTGAGATGGGAGGCTGGACTAGATGGACCTTCACTGGTCTGATCCAGTAGGGCTCTTCTGGTGTTCTTATCAGGGGAAGGCCTCGGCCTCTCTGCCCTGTTGCTGGCTCTCCAGAGGAAATGGTTGGCCGCTGTGTGGGTTGGGGAGCTGGACTAGATGGACCCTCACTGGTCTGACCCCGCAGGGCTCTTCTGGTGTTCTTCTCAGGGGAAGGCCTCAGCCTCTCTGCCTTGTTGCTGGCCCTCCAGAGGAACTGACTGGCCCCTGTGTGAGATGGGAGGCTGGACTAGATGGACCTTCACTGGTCTGATCCAGTAGGGCTCTTCTGGTGTTCTTATCAGGGGAAGGCCTCGGCCTCTCTGCCCTGTTGCTGGCTCTCCAGAGGAAATGGTTGGCCGCTGTGTGGGTTGGGGAGCTGGACTAGATGGACCCTCACTGGTCTGACCCCGCAGGGCTCTTCTGGTGTTCTTCTCAGGGGAAGGCCTCAGCCTCTCTGCCTTGTTGCTGGCCCTCCAGAGGAACTGACTGGCCCCTGTGTGAGATGGGAGGCTGGACTAGATGGACCTTCACTGGTCTGATCCAGTAGGGCTCTTCTGGTGTTCTTATCAGGGGAAGGCCTCGGCCTCTCTGCCCTGTTGCTGGCTCTCCAGAGGAAATGGTTGGCCGCTGTGTGGGTTGGGGAGCTGGACTAGATGGACCCTCACTGGTCTGACCCCGCAGGGCTCTTCTGGTGTTCTTCTCAGGGGAAGGCCTCAGCCTCTCTGCCTTGTTGCTGGCCCTCCAGAGGAACTGACTGGCCCCTGTGTGAGATGGGAGGCTGGACTAGATGGACCTTCACTGGTCTGATCCAGTAGGGCTCTTCTGGTGTTCTTATCAGGGGAAGGCCTCGGCCTCTCTGCCCTGTTGCTGGCTCTCCAGAGGAAATGGTTGGCCGCTGTGTGGGTTGGGGAGCTGGACTAGATGGACCCTCACTGGTCTGACCCCGCAGGGCTCTTCTGGTGTTCTTCTCAGGGGAAGGCCTCAGCCTCTCTGCCTTGTTGCTGGCCCTCCAGAGGAACTGACTGGCCCCTGTGTGAGATGGGAGGCTGGACTAGATGGACCTTCACTGGTCTGATCCAGTAGGGCTCTTCTGGTGTTCTTATCAGGGGAAGGCCTCGGCCTCTCTGCCCTGTTGCTGGCTCTCCAGAGGAAATGGTTGGCCGCTGTGTGGGTTGGGGAGCTGGACTAGATGGACCCTCACTGGTCTGACCCCGCAGGGCTCTTCTGGTGTTCTTCTCAGGGGAAGGCCTCAGCCTCTCTGCCTTGTTGCTGGCCCTCCAGAGGAACTGACTGGCCCCTGTGTGAGATGGGAGGCTGGACTAGATGGACCTTCACTGGTCTGATCCAGTAGGGCTCTTCTGGTGTTCTTATCAGGGGAAGGCCTCGGCCTCTCTGCCCTGTTGCTGGCTCTCCAGAGGAAATGGTTGGCCGCTGTGTGGGTTGGGGAGCTGGACTAGATGGACCCTCACTGGTCTGACCCCGCAGGGCTCTTCTGGTGTTCTTCTCAGGGGAAGGCCTCAGCCTCTCTGCCTTGTTGCTGGCCCTCCAGAGGAACTGACTGGCCCCTGTGTGAGATGGGAGGCTGGACTAGATGGACCTTCACTGGTCTGATCCAGTAGGGCTCTTCTGGTGTTCTTATCAGGGGAAGGCCTCGGCCTCTCTGCCCTGTTGCTGGCTCTCCAGAGGAAATGGTTGGCCGCTGTGTGGGTTGGGGAGCTGGACTAGATGGACCCTCACTGGTCTGACCCCGCAGGGCTCTTCTGGTGTTCTTCTCAGGGGAAGGCCTCAGCCTCTCTGCCTTGTTGCTGGCCCTCCAGAGGAACTGACTGGCCCCTGTGTGAGATGGGAGGCTGGACTAGATGGACCTTCACTGGTCTGATCCAGTAGGGCTCTTCTGGTGTTCTTATCAGGGGAAGGCCTCGGCCTCTCTGCCCTGTTGCTGGCTCTCCAGAGGAAATGGTTGGCCGCTGTGTGGGTTGGGGAGCTGGACTAGATGGACCCTCACTGGTCTGACCCCGCAGGGCTCTTCTGGTGTTCTTCTCAGGGGAAGGCCTCAGCCTCTCTGCCTTGTTGCTGGCCCTCCAGAGGAACTGACTGGCCCCTGTGTGAGATGGGAGGCTGGACTAGATGGACCTTCACTGGTCTGATCCAGTAGGGCTCTTCTGGTGTTCTTATCAGGGGAAGGCCTCGGCCTCTCTGCCCTGTTGCTGGCTCTCCAGAGGAAATGGTTGGCCGCTGTGTGGGTTGGGGAGCTGGACTAGATGGACCCTCACTGGTCTGACCCCGCAGGGCTCTTCTGGTGTTCTTCTCAGGGGAAGGCCTCAGCCTCTCTGCCTTGTTGCTGGCCCTCCAGAGGAACTGACTGGCCCCTGTGTGAGATGGGAGGCTGGACTAGATGGACCTTCACTGGTCTGATCCAGTAGGGCTCTTCTGGTGTTCTTATCAGGGGAAGGCCTCGGCCTCTCTGCCCTGTTGCTGGCTCTCCAGAGGAAATGGTTGGCCGCTGTGTGGGTTGGGGAGCTGGACTAGATGGACCCTCACTGGTCTGACCCCGCAGGGCTCTTCTGGTGTTCTTCTCAGGGGAAGGCCTCAGCCTCTCTGCCTTGTTGCTGGCCCTCCAGAGGAACTGACTGGCCCCTGTGTGAGATGGGAGGCTGGACTAGATGGACCTTCACTGGTCTGATCCAGTAGGGCTCTTCTGGTGTTCTTATCAGGGGAAGGCCTCGGCCTCTCTGCCCTGTTGCTGGCTCTCCAGAGGAAATGGTTGGCCGCTGTGTGGGTTGGGGAGCTGGACTAGATGGACCCTCACTGGTCTGACCCCGCAGGGCTCTTCTGGTGTTCTTCTCAGGGGAAGGCCTCAGCCTCTCTGCCTTGTTGCTGGCCCTCCAGAGGAACTGACTGGCCCCTGTGTGAGATGGGAGGCTGGACTAGATGGACCTTCACTGGTCTGATCCAGTAGGGCTCTTCTGGTGTTCTTATCAGGGGAAGGCCTCGGCCTCTCTGCCCTGTTGCTGGCTCTCCAGAGGAAATGGTTGGCCGCTGTGTGGGTTGGGGAGCTGGACTAGATGGACCCTCACTGGTCTGATCCAGCAGGGCTCTCCGGATGGTCTTATGAACCTGGGGATCTCTGTAGGTCCAGGTAAAGGAAGGCACGTTTTCATGTTCCGGTTCTGCTAGCCGTCCCATGGTAGCTGCCATGTCTGCGGAGCAG
>NW_015165276.1:131737-132693 GCF_001447785.1 Gekko japonicus
TGAAGGAATAAAGGGACGAGGGGACTGAAGCCCTCACCTTTCCGCCTGGCTCTCCAGTGACCCCCGGTCCTCCTTGCTCCCCCGGCTCCCCCTGAAAAGAAAAGAGGAGGAATTTAGCAGCAGCGCAGGGATAGATGGCTTTAAAGGGGGATGAGGCAGATCCACGGAGGAAAAGGCTACCAGTAGCTCCAGGCTTAAGTATGATTTGTAAGCCGCTTTGAACCACGAGGAAAGGCGGGATATACCTGTTTAAATAAATAAATAAATAAATAAATAAATAAGTAGTGTGGAATTCGCTGCCCGAGGGGATGTAGTGATGGCCACAGGCATAAACAGCTTTAAAAGGGGATCGGATAGATTCATGGAGGATAAAGTCTATCAACGGCTACTGGCCATAGTGACTGAGGGGAACCCTTCACATTCAGAGGTTTTCATCCTCGGAATCCCAGAGATAGGAAGCAACATCAGGGGATGTTGACCATCCAGAGGAAGTGGTTGTGAGACGGGATGCTGGACTAGAGGGACCCTCCCTGGTCTGATCCAGCAGGGCTCTTCTGATGTCCTTCTCAGGGGAAGGCCTCGGCCTCTCTGCCCTGTTGCTGGCCCTCCAGAGGAACTGGTTGGCCCCTGTGTGAGATGGGAGGCTGGACTAGAGGGACCCTCCCTGGTCTGATCCAGCAGGGCTCTTCTGATGTTCTTATCGAGGGAAGGCCTCGGCCTCCCTGCCCTGTTGTTGGCCCTCCAGAGGAACTGGCTGGCCCCTGTGTGAGATGGGAGGCTGGACTAGAGGGACCCTCCCTGGTCTGATCCAGCAGGGCTCTTCTGATGTTCTTATCGAGGGAAGGCCTCGGCCTCCCTGCCCTGTTGTTGGCCCTCCAGAGGAACTGGCTGGCCCCTGTGTGAGATGGGAGGCTGGACTAGATGGACCCTCCCTGGTCTGATCCAGCAGGGCTCTT
>NW_015165276.1:132822-156258 GCF_001447785.1 Gekko japonicus
CTTCCGATGTTCTTATTATGCTTTTAGATTCAGAACATGTCTGGGAATCTGGGAGAAGGGAGGGGGGCAGAACTTAAACTTGTTTGGTATTTCCAGCATGCCATCTTATGTACCGAATGTTTCGGCACTAGCAGTGTATGGGACTCTTGTTTTATTGCAATTGAATTTTAATCTGTTTTAATGTGAATGTATGGCCATTTATGGACCAAATGTGTAAGCCGCCCCGAGCCCACTCACAGGGAGGGTGGGGTATAAATTAAATAAATAAATAAATAAGTCCCCCTTCTCACACACAGACACACACAAACACACACACACACATACACACAAACTCTCTCACACACACACACAAACACACACACACACAAACACACACTGTTGCCTTTGTGGAAAACTCAGGGCGGCCTGGTTCTCGGCTTCCCCCACACAGAAACACACACACAGACACACACACAGACACACACACACACACAAACACACACACACACAAACACACACACACAAACAGACACAGACACACACACAAACACACACACAGACACACACACAAACACACACACAGACACACACAGACACACACACACAGACACAAACACACAAACACACACACAAACACACACACAGAAACACAGAAACACACAGAAACACACACAGACACACACAGACACACACACACACACACACAGACACACACACACAAACACACACACACAAACACACACACAGAAACACACAAACACACAGACACACACACAGACACACACACAGACACACACAGACACACACACAAACACAAACACACACACAAACACACACTGTTGCCTTTGTGGAAAACTCAGGGCGGCCTGGTTCTCGGCTTCCCCCACTCCGAGTCTTCCAAGGGCGCCCATCTTCCAGAGCACCCAGGAGGGCGCCCCGTCTGTCAGCCTGGCCCTCAGGAAAGCCACCCAGAAGTCTCAGGAGATCGGGACCCTGCTTACCTTCTGCCCTGGGGGGCCCAGGTTTCCCAGGCCTCCGGGGGGGCCTTGGGGACCCTGTGGTGAGAAAAGACAGTTTGCGTTACAACTGAGCCAGCCCTGGAGATTGAGTCACTGGGCGGGAGGGGGGAGGCAGGGACGGGCACACACTCACGTCAGCACCGGCAGGTCCGGCTGGGCCTCGTGGCCCCGGGGGTCCGGGGGGTCCCTGTGGGGAGAGATCAGAAGGTGTGACATGATCGAGGTTTATAAGATTATGCGTGGGATAGAACAGGTTGAGAAAGAAGGACTTTTCTCCCTTTCTCACAGGACAAGAACTCGTGGGCACTCCATGAAATTGCTGAGCAGTCGGGTTAGAACAGATAAAAGGAAGTCCTTCTTCACCCAAAGAGTGATTAACACTTGGAATCCACTGCCCCAGGAGGTGGCAGCTACAAGCATGGACGGCTTCAAAAGAGAATTAGATAAGCATATGGAGCAGAGGTCCATCAGTGGCTATTAGCCACAAGGTATAGATAGGGGCTCTCGGTCTGGGGCTAGTGATGCTCTGTATTCTTGGTGCTTGGGGGGGCAAGAGTGGGAGGGCTTCTAGTGTCCTGGCCCCACTGCTGGACCTCCTGATGGCACCTGGCATTTTTGGCCACTGTGTGACAGAGTGTTGGACTAGATGGGCCATTGGCCTGATCCAATATGGGCTTCTTTTAAGTTCTTATGGGGCAAGGGATGCTCCGTCTTCTTGGCGCTTGGGGGTCGGTGCAACAGTGGGAGGGCTTCTAGTGTCCTGGCCCCATGCTGGACCTCCTGATGGCACCTGGTATTTTTGGCCACTGTGTGACAAAGTGTTGGACTAGATGGGCCATTGGCCTGATCCAACATTGGCTTCTCTTAAGTTCTTATGGGGCAAAGGATGCTCTGTCTTCTTGGCGCTTGGGGGACGGGGCAACAGTGGGAGGGCTTCTAGTGTCCTGGCCCCACTGCTGGACCTCCTGATGGCACCTGGCATTTTTGGCCACTGTGTGACAGAGTGTTGGACTAGATGGGCCAAGAACTTAAAAGAAGCCCATGTTGGCTTCTCTTAAGTTCTTATCGGGCAAAGGATGCTCTGTCTTCTTGGCGCTTGGGGGACGGGGCAACAGTGGGAGGGCTTCTAGTGTCCTGGCCCCACTGCTGGATCTCCTGAGGGCACCTGGTGTTTTTGGCCACTGTGTGACAGACTGTTGGACTGGATGGGCCATTGGCCTGATCCAGCATTGGCTTCTCTTAAGTTCTTATGGGGCAAAGGATGCTCTGTCTTCTTGGCGCTTGGGGGACGGGGCAACAGTGGGAGGGCTCCTAGTGTCCTGGCCCCACTGCTGGACCTCCTGAGAGCACCTGGTGTTTTTGGCCACTGTGTGACAGACTGTTGGACTAGATGGGTCATTGGCCTGATCCAGCATTGGCTTCTCTGGTGTTCTTATGTAATACTAGATGGTCAAATAAATCCAGGTGGGTCGCTGTGTTTGTGTGAAGCAACAGAACAGAGTTTGAGTCCACCGTCACCTTTGGGACCAACAAAGTTTAATTCTGGGTACAGGCTTCCGTGTGCATGCCCACGTCTTCAAAAGTGAGCATGCCCACGAAAGCTTATCCCCAGAATTACACTTAGATGATCAATGAGTTCAATTTGAGAACGTGTTCTGCTCCAGTGCTTCCATTCCGATTCGTGCTGCAATCTTGGATTTAATAAAGTTTGAAAACTGTAAAGAAAAGAAAATAACCAGCGAGTCGAATTTCGGGGGCAGAGAGAGGCGCTCGTAGGGAAGGGGTGGTACGTACCATTGGCCCCACGTCTCCTGTCTCGCCCTTTTCCCCAGACGGTCCCGGAAGACCCTGTCCGGAGAGAGAGAAAGAGAAAGGGAAGAGTCCCGAGGTTTTTGGTGCACCAACCTGGGGGGTCGGGAGGGAGGAGGGGCCGCTTCCCGCAAGCTCACCTGCAACCCGATGGGCCCGGGGGGGCCGTTGAACCCTCGCGTCCCCTCGTCGCCTTTGGGCCCAAAGTGGCCCTGGAGACCTCTCGCTCCGGGCTCCCCGTCAGCACCCTATAGCGGGAGAGAGAGACACACAAAAGGAATTTCAGACAGACTATATATTCCGGAAGAGGAACGGTTCCCAAACCGTTTCTGGTCTGTCATTTCAGACAGAACCGTTTTAGAACCGGTTCCCTACCAGAATATATTTGTAATTTCAGACACAAACGCTTCTGTCCTGTTTAGGAAACGGGGCTGAAGCGTTTTACCTGTCAACCGCTTCCAAGTAGTCTCCAGTTTCCTCTCCCGGTTCCGATGCGCTTTTTCCCTGCCGTTTTTCGCCTGCGTGGGTGATCTCCGGCTTTTTTGGGGGGGGAACATTCGCTTTATAGCGTTATAGTGCTATAGCGCTATATCGCTATAGCACTATAAAGCAAATGTTTAAAAAAAAAGCCGGAGATCGCCTGCACAGGCGAAAAATGGCGGGGGGAAAGCGGTGCAGTCTGAAATGGCAAACCGCTTCAGATCCAGCTCTTTACCGGAAGGGGAAAGCCATGTGTGAAATGGCAGCCCTATACCGGTTTACTCCACGACGGATCAAAAACGGCTTCAAAACAAGTTAAAAAGGGTAATGTGAAATTCCTCACAGAGAGGACTGACCACTGAAAACTTCTGATGCACAGAGCCCCCACTGGGGAAACACAACCCGCACTGCAAAATCCGTGCCCGGTGTCGCTGTATTCTGTACGGGGGAGACTGCAGCTGGGATGGAAGTATGGGTGCCGGCCAATGCCGCCATCGGCTATGAATTATACTAGCACTTTATGATAGGTTTTATTCTGTATTATCTGTGGCTTTATTGAAATATGGAGCTTTAACTGTTCTCACGTATTGTCTGTAAGCCGCCCTGAGCCTGCCTTGGTGGGGAGGGCGGGGTACAGATTATAGTAAAAGGTAAAGGTTCTCTTGCTGGAAAGCCAGTCGTGTCCGACTCTAGGGTTGCGGTGCTCATCTCCGTTTCCAATCCGAAGAGCCAGCGCTGTCCGAAGACATTTCCGTGGTCATGTGGGCGGCATGACTAAACACCGAGGTGCACGGAACGCTGTTCCCTTCCCACCGAAGTGGTACCTATTTATCTACTTGCAATTTCTTGCTTTCGAACTGCTAGTTTGGCAGGAGCTGGAAGTAGAGATGGGAGCTCACTCCGTCCTGCGGCACACTCGGGTCTGAAACTGCTGAACTTCCACAGCCTGCAGTTCAGCGTCTTAACCACTTGAGCCACCGCAGCTCCTTACAAATTATAGGAATAAATAAATAATAATAAACAGGGGTCATTTCCTGCGGGAGCGCACAGGAGCAGAGCTCCAGCAGTAAAGAGCCCAGGGGACGGGCACATGCAACGAGCCCCACCCCCTACTCCCAGCAGCCCTCAGTCAGAGCAAGAAGCAGCCAGGTAAGCTGCAGAGCCCCCCCGCCCCCCCGCCCCAAAACAGTCCAGTGGCACCTTTAAGACCAGGTTTTATTCAGGTACAAGCTCTCCCTCCTCTGCGAGGACAGATCTGCATATTCCCCCCCCCCAATAGCTAGCAATCCAAAACAGTCCAGTGGCACCTTTAAGACCAAGTTTTATTCAGGTACAAGCTCTCCCTCCTCTGCGAGGACAGATCTGCTCGTTCCCCCCCCCCATAGCCAGCAATCCAAAACAGTCCAGTGGCACCTTTAAGACCAGGTTTTATTCAGGCACAAACTCTCCCTCCTCTGCGAGGACAGATCTGCACGTCCCCCCCCCAATAGCTAGCAATCCAAAACAGTCCAGTGGCACCTTTAAGGCCATGTTTTATTCAGGCACAAGCTCTCCCTCCTCTGCGAGGACAGATCTGCATGTCCCCCCCCCCCCAATAGCTAGCAATCCAAAACAGTCCAGTGGAGTCTGAGCGGTGGGAGTTGCCTTCTGACACACTTCCGGTGATGTCAGGGGGTGTGGCATATGCTAATGAGCTCCTGCACCTCTTTTTCTACGAAAGGACCCCTGATAATAAACAAACACCACAGTGCCCCAGTGGACCCGCAGGGGGTGGGAGAACAGGGGAGGCCTCGTGGGACCACAACGCCCTCCATGGTGAGGACACTGTCGGTTGCTGGGTGAAGAGGTGTCTCCCTTACGCCCCGGGGCTGAGAGGAGGGGATGTGCCCTTGGAGTGTACAAGGGGCTTGAAAGAAGCCAGAGGTGGCCCACACTGCAGGGCGTGGTACTTACTGCTGCTCCCGGTTGCCCGACGCCTCCCAATGGGCCGGGAGGGCCGGGTGGCCCCTGTGGAGGAGAACAGGACAAGGATGCCATGAGTGACTCCGATGGGGAAGGTGGAAACAACAGCCCCCCCCCACACACACACACACACACACACACACACACACACACACACACACTTCCTCTCCCTCCCTCCCTCCCTCCCCCGGGTGAGAGGGGTGCCCTCCAAACATGCCGGATCACACTTACATGCTCCCCTTTGCCGCCCTTGGCTCCCTTCTGTCCCGGATCGCCCCCTTCGCCCTGGAGAGAAGAGAGGAGGATCACGTGAGGGAGCTCTGTCCAGAAGCCAGAGGGGTGGCCGGATGGGGGTCCCGCAAAAGGCACAGCTGGGAGCTCTTACCGGATGGGGGTCCCACAAAGGGCACAGCTGGGGGCTCTTACCAGATGGAGGTCCCGCAAAGGGCACAGCTGGGGGCTCTTACCGGATGGGGGTCCCGCAAAGGGCACAGCTGGGGGCTCTTACCGGATGGGGGTCATGCAAAGGGCACAGCTGGGGTCTCATACCGGATGGGGGTCCCGCAAAGGGCCCAGCCGGGGGCTCTTACCGGATGGGTTTCATGCAAAGGGCACAGCTGGGGGCTCTTACCCGATGGGGTCCCGCAAAGCGCATAGCTGGGGGCTCTTACCAGATGGGGGTCATGCAAAGGGCATGGCCGGGGGCTCTTACCGGGTGGAGGTCATGCAAAGGGCACAGCTGGGGGCTCTTGCCAGATGGAGGTCATGCAAAGGGCCCGGCTGGGACTCTTACCGGATGGAGGTCATGCAAAGGGCACGGCTGGGGGCTCTTACCAGATGGGGTCCCACAAAGGGCACGGCCGGGGGCTCTTACCAGATGGAGGTCATGCAAAGGACACGGCCGGGGGCTCTTACCGGATGGAGGTCATGCAAAGGGCATGGCTGGGGGCTCTTACCGAATGGGGGTCATGCAACGGGCACAGCCGGGGGCTCTTACCAGATGGGGGTCATGCAAAGGGCACGGCCGGGGGGGCTCTTACCTTGTCGCCGTCCTCACCTGGGCCCCCCGGGGGTCCGGCTGGACCAGGCAGCCCGACAGGACCCTGGACTCCGTCACGGCCGGCGGGGCCGAGGGGACCTTTCTCGCCCTGAAGGGAGGAAAAGGGACAGTGAGGCCGAGGGGCAGTGAGGGCCGGCTGGCTGCCCACTGTGGAGGGGGATTCAGGTCTCCAGAACCTCCAGGCCTCTCACCCCAGGCATCACAGTCAGGCCCAAACGCCGACGGCTCCTGGATCCAAGCCCACCTACTCCCCACACTGATGTGGGGGGCGGTCACGTGCCCTCCCCGCTCGGCTTTCACTCCCCCGTGCTTTCGTTTCCCAACCTTGTGGCCCGAACAGATTTCCATTGCTGCTACCAATCTTATTGTTGTTTTAATGATTCTAATGTGAGATCATTGTAACGAGTCTTTGACTCGATTTGATGTGATCCGCCCTGAGCTCGTCTGGGGAGGGCAGAATAAAAAATCCCTAAATAAATAAATGAAGAAGAAAAAGGAGAGATTGGACTGGATTTCTACCCCATGCCCTTCACTCGGCGTCTCAGAGCGGCTCGCGATCTCCTTTCCCCTTCCGACAACAGACAACCCTGCGAGGCAGGCGGGGCTGAGAGCGCTCTCTCGAGAACCACCCTAGAGAGGACAGCTCTGACAGAACTTGTGACTGACCCAAAGTCACTCAGCTGGCTGCATGTGGAGGAGTGGGGGAATCGAACCCAGTTCTCCCAGATTAGAGTCTGTGCTCCTAACCACTACACCGGGGGGGGGGTGGTGGCCAAACTGTGGCTTGGGAGCCACATGCGGCTCTTTCACACATAATGTGCGGCTCCCGGCAGGGCAGCTGGGGAAGCGAAGGGGAGGCGTGCTTTTTCTCCCTCCCTCCCTCCCTCCTTCCCTCCCATCTATTTGCTTTCTTTGTTTCTCTCTCTCTTTCTCGCCACCTCTCTCTTTCCACCTCTTTCGTTCTTTCTTTCCACCTCTCTCTTTTTCTCTCCCTCTTATAGGCAAATAAATAGCGTTAGCAAGCAAATATCATTGGACAAATAGAAGAAGAAGAGGAGATTGGATTTATGCCCCGCCCTTCACTTGGAGTCTCAGAGCGGTTTACAAACTCCTTTCCTTTCCCCTCCCCACAACAGACACCCTGTGAGGTGGGTGGGGCTGAGAGAGCTCTGACACAAACTGCTCTTTTTCAAGGACAGCTCTGACAGAGCTTGTGACTGACCCAAGGTCACATCAGCAGGTGCAAGTGGAGGAGTGGGGAATCAAACCCGGTTCTCCCAGATTAGAGTCCGCACACTTAACCACTATACTTGCTCTCAGTTTGAAGAAGAAGAAGAGATTGGATTTATACCCCGCCCTTCACTTGGAGTCCCAGAGCGGCTTACAAAGTCCTTCCCCTTCCCCTCCCCACAACAGACACCCTGTGAGGTGGGTGGGGCTGAGAGAGCTCTGACACAAACTGCTCTTTTTCAAGGACAGCTCTGACAGAGCTTGTGACTGACCCAAGGTCACATCAGCAGGTGCAAGTGGAGGAGTGGGGAATCAAACCCGGTTCTCCCAGATCAGAGTCCGCACACTTAACCACGACACCAAACTGGCTCTCTTCAATATCTGTTTTGACCCTTTGGTTTTTTATTTCTGGCCGTCACATTTAGCGCTAATAGAAAAGCAAACCTGCACATATTTTCTGATAAAAACGTGCGTGTGCTATTTGCCCATGCCCCCGCGGCTCTCAAACCTCTGACGCTTATTCTGTGCGGCTCTTGCGTTGAGCAAGTTTGGCCACCCCTGCGTGACTACACCAAACTGGGAGGAAAAGGGACAGTGAGACCGAGGGACCGCAGCCAGGCCCAAACGTCTACGCCACCTGGATCCAAGCCCACAGGAAACCTGGCAATCTACCGGCTCCTGACACTGGTGTGTGTTGGGGAGGCGTCACGCAATTTTCACTCCCCCATTCCCAGCTGTCCTGACTCTCCTCCCCTCCCCCCTTCCTGGGGGAACCCAGGAGTCCTGGTGCTACCCCCCTACTCACAGGCACACCCTTCTCCCCCGCAGGGCCAGGAGGTCCTTGAGGCCCGGGCCTTCCCGGGGGTCCGATGGGGCCTCCAGACCCAGGTGTCCCCCTCTCCCCCGGAGACCCCTGGAAGAAGAAGAAAAAAAGAGTACCCTTGAGTCAAAACCTAGAGGAAGCAGAGTTTCAGGGGAAAAGGCATTCATACCAGCATCACTCCGTCCCCTTTGCCTCAGAGGTACCATCAGATACCACAGTGCGATGCTCAAAGCTGACGCAGGCCCTCACCAAACACAGGGGCACCAAAGTGAGCGGCCAGAAGGCTGAATCGGGAGAATATACGTAGGACTCGTTTGCTAGAAAATGTATACTGCAATGCATTTGAACGTCATGTTAAACACCAATAAATATAAATACAAAAAAAGAGAAAAGACAAGGAGAATATACGTATGAACCCGTTGCAAGGGAAATTTAAAAACGTGCAGGGAAACGGGGTCCATACAAACAGCTGTTATAAAAATAAACGAGAATGAGTCTAGCGAGGGATTTCAGCTGCGACGGCTGGGAATGGAGCCTCTATGTTCAGAAGCAGTCTACCATCCACGGGGGAGAAAACAATAGAAAACCGACCTTCCCTTGGCTGCGTTTCCAGCTGGCCACTGGCAATGGACAGGAAAGGGGACAAGGTGGGACCGGGGTGGGGGTGGGGAGATCTGATCCCACCAGGTGATTTTTCTGGTCAGTTCCATACAAGGCCGTTCCCTGCAGTAGCCACAGGACCCTCCTACTTCTAAACGGTTTGATTGACACGTCTGTGCCACAGGGCCAGGCGCTGAGCCTCGGATAACGCCCGGGGGCTCGTTCCTCAGCTGCAGAGATTTTGGGTGGGGGTTGGCACACAAGGACATGTTTGATCCCGCCCTACAGACGGGGGCATTTCCCCCTCTCCCTTCCCTCCCGCGCTGGATTCCCGGGACAGAATCATAGAATCGTAAGAGTCGGAAGGGATTTCCAGGGTCATCTAGTCCAACCCCCCCTTGCACAATGCAGGGAATTCACAAATACCTCCTCCCACGCACACCCAGTGACCCTCTCCCGGGGGTCAGGACAGTAACGTGGGTCCGCCACCCGTGGCAGGTGGTTCAAGACTGAGATGCCCTCGCCACTTTGGGGGTCAGGAAGCAATTGTTTGGTCATCTGCTGGGCGTGGAGCCACAGCCACACCAGTGTTCCCTCTGAGCTGAGCGACCGTGAGCCGGCTCACAGTTTTTTAGCCTCCGGCTCACACATTTTGGTCTCGGCTCAGGAAGGAGGGCTCCAGGGCAAGCTAAGGCTGATTTCGCCCGATTTCCCCTGCAGTTTCATAATCCTGTTTTTTTGAGGATCACGAAACTGCGGAGGAAATCGGGCGAAGCCGTGGGTCAAATGCAGCCCCGCGGCTTCGGGTGTGAAATTGACCAATGGTATCGGGGCAAACGGCGGCGCAACATCGAGGCAGCTCTAGTGCGAAATCAGCCTAAAATTATGCAGAAGCCAAATCGCTCGATCACAGAGTGGAATTTTCGCTCACTGGACTCCACAGCTTAGAGGGAGCGTTCCCTCTAAGCTGAGTGAGCGTGAGCCGGCTCACAGCTTTTTAGCCTCCGGCTCACACATTTTTGTCTCGGCTCAGGCAGGAGGGCTCCAGGGCAGACTGATTTATGCAGAAGCCAAATCGCTCGCTCACCACTTTAAGGCTCACAGAGTGGGATTTTCGCTCACAGGACTCCGCAGCTTAGAGGGAGCATTGAGCCACACCCAGGCTGGGAACAGAAGATCTCCTTGGGCGGGAGGGCTGGGAGGGGGACAGGAGTACTTACGGCAGGTCCTGGGGGTCCGGCGGGTCCCTCGTTGCCTTTCAAACCACCCCCGCCCTGCAGAGAATGAGAGAGAGAGAGAGAACCTTGTTGGCCAGACTGGCACTGCTCACAAGAGGGGAGAGGGCAAGCGTGGGAGACGCAAAGAGAACCCCCCACCAGAGCCACCCCCTTTTTGTCTGGATGCTCTCATTACTTTGGATGGTCCCCGGTTGCTTCTTGCTCTCTAGGGACTTTCTCCTGTGCGGGCTGCACCCCCCTCCCGTGGAGGATTCGCCAAAGCGACTTCCCAGTCCCCTCCCAGTGACACGCCTACTCGTGAGTAGACGCAGCAGTGGAACACGGTGGGGGGGCGTCAAGGTGGGCCTTGCGAGAGTCCTTCTCTAAAGGACGGCACGATGCAATGAAGACACGATACGATGAAGACAGAAATAACATTGTGGAAGAAGAAGAGGAAGAAGAAGAAGAAGAGGAAGAGGAAGAAGAAAAGATGAAACAATTTTTCAAAATAGATGGCAGAAAGTTTATAACTGGGTGGAAAAAAAAACTGTTAGAAGATCTTCCATTTGTACTTCCAACAAATGTATATGTTTTACTATGTTCGTTATTTTATGTAATAGAAAATGTATAAATAAACTTATTAAAAGAAGAAGAAGAGGAGGAGGAGGAGGAAGAAGAGGAAGAGGAAGAGGAAGAAGAAGAGGAAGAAGAAGAGGAGGAAGAAGAGATTGGATTTATACCCCACCCTTCACTACCCAAAGGTGTCTCAGAGCGGCTTACAAGCTCCTTTCCCTTCCCCTTCCTACAACAGGCACCCCGTGAGGTAAAAGAAGAAGAGATTGGATTTATATCCCACCCTTCACTACCCAAAGGTGTCTCAGAGCAGCTTACAAACTCCTTTCCTTCCCCTCCCTACAACCCTGTGACGTAGGCGGGGCCGAGAGCGCTCTTGACAAAAACTGCTCTTTTTCAAGGACAGCTCTTATCAGAACTACGGCTTCCCCAAGGTCGTCCAGCCAGGTGCAAGTTGGGCAAAAGCCCTTTGTCTTAACTTAGGTCCCTCTGATCGGAAGCCTCGGGACAAAGTCAGAGTCCAGCGGCACCTTTAAGACCAACAAAGTTTAATTCTGCATGCACTACTTAGCAGCAGAGCCTTCCTCTTGGGGCTCGGCCAGGGCTCTTTTTGTAGCAGGAACTCCTTTGCATCTTAGGCGACACCAGGGGTCATTTCCTGCAGGAGCGCACAGGAGCGGAGCTCTGGCAGTAAAGAGCCCAGGGGGCAGAGCTCCAGCAGTAAAGAGCCCAGGAGGCGGGCACATGCAACAAGCCCCCCCCCCCCCGCAAGAAGAGCAAGAAGCTGCCAGGTAAGCTCCAGAGCCCCCCCGCCCCCCGCCCCAAAACAGTCTAGTGGCACCTTTAAGACCAAGTTTTATTCAGGCACAAGCTCTCCCTCCTCTGCCAGGACAAAGCTGAAAGTATTATTACATGAGAAGAGCTTGTTGAGAAAAGGTGGTCGGGACTGTTTGAGTGGATAGAGAAAGAGCGAAACAATAGACTCTAATGTATATTCATTTTAGTATATGTTTATTTTCTTGTAAACAATTTAAAATCTTATAAATAAAACTATAAAAAAAGAAAAAAAGAAGAAGGCAACACTCACCACTCAGGCTCCACTGGACTGTTTTGGATTGCTAGCTATTGTGGGGGGGGGGGTTGATGCAAAGATCACACCGGAGGGAGAGCTTGTACCTGAAGGCTGGCCAGGGGGGTGGGGGGCTCTGCAACTTACCTGCCTGCTTCTTGCACCTCGTGGCCCAACTGAGGGCTGCTGGGAGCAGGGGGTGGGGCTTGTTGCATGTGCCCGCCCCCTGGGCTCCTTACTGCCGGAGCTCCGCTCCTGTGTGCTCCGGCAGGAAATGACCCCTTTGTCTTCTCAAGACTGGCAGCGGCTCCCCAGGACCCCAGGCAGAGAAAGGTCTTCCCCACCACCTCCTGCCCGGACCTTTGAGCTGGAGATGCCGGGGACTGAACCCGGGACCTTCTGCACGCCAAGCAGATGCTCTGCCCCTGAGGCACGCCCCCTCCGTTACCAACACAAAATAGCTCAGATTTCCTCCAAAACGTTTCCCGCTTCTTCTCAGGAAGGTTGAACCACCCCACGCCTCCAACGTGTCCGGAAACTGAGCATCAACCCGGGAAGGGAGAAAAGATACATACAGGAGTCCCCGGCAGGCCGCGTTCTCCAGGGAAGCCTCGCAGTCCCGCTGGGCCGTCCTTTCCAAGGCCCCCGGGAGGGCCGGGATCCCCCTGAAACACAGACAGAAAACCTGGCTGTCCTACAAACGCGCTCAGCCCAGGAGCACAAAGACGGCCCTGGCCCCCCAACAGCCCCCCCCCCAGAAGACGGGCCTCAATTAACTTATGCAGGGCGATCACAGAGGAGGAAGGCCCCGCTCCTGGATTCCCCGCCAGGACGCTCTGCATCGGCCTTCCCCAAAGATCTCGTTCTTTGCCAGAGACCCCGAAACCTCCTCCAAGGCACTGCGCTTCCTGCTGCTCCCAAACGTTGACCTGGCAGCGAAAATACGGTTGAGGCTAGCAAAATTTCTACTTTGTGAGCTACTGGCATTAAAGTTGTGAGAGGGAGTAATTCAGCTACTGCATCAATTAGTTTGCTCTGGAGCCCTCCTTCCTGAGTTAAGACAAAAATGTGTGAGCCAGAGGCTAAAAAACTGTGAGCTGGCTCACACTAACTCAGCTTAGAGGGAACACTGGTTGCCAGCCTCTAGGCATCACGACCGATCTCCAGACTTAGGATTCTTAGAGGTAATTTGCTCCTGCTTACATTTATCAACTTCTTCATAGAATCATAGAATGTTAGTGTCAGAAGGGACCTTGCAGGTCATCTAGTCCAACCCCCCTGCACTCTGCAGGAGCAGAGCTGAAAGTTCTTGCCTAATTAAAGAGAGTTATGCTTTATTTTAAATGAAACCATTATCTCTAAGAAGTCCTCTGTTTTGCTCTTCTGGCCAAAGAAGAAGAAGAGATTGGATTTGTACCCCGCCCTTCACTCGGAGTCTCAGAGCGGCTTACAAATTCCTTTCCCTTCCCCGCCCCACAACAGACACCCTGTGAGGTAGACGAGGCTGAGAGAGCTCTTTCAAGAACTGCCCTTGAGAGAACAGCTGTGCCAGAAGCAATCTCTGAGCTTGGGAAGGAGGGCTCCAAAGCAAACTAATTTATACAGTAGACAAATCGCTCACTCACAACCTTCATGCCAGTAGCTCACAAGGCAAAATTTTTGCTCACAAGACTCCACAGCTTAGAGGGAGCACTGTCAGGCAAGGCAAGGTATAAATACAAATAATAAATCAATAAATTGCTCGCTCACAGCTTTAATGCCAGTAGCTCACAAAGCAGAATTTTTGCTCACAAGACTCCACAGCTTAGAGGGAGGCATTGGCCTTGATGATGACTGGTGTTCCCTCTAAGCTTAGTGAGTGTGAGCCAGCTCACAGTTTTTTAGCCTCTGGTTCACACATTTTTATCATAGCTCAGGAAGGAGGGCTCCAGAGCAAACTGATTTATGTAGCGGCCCAATCGCTCGCTCACAGCATTAATGCCAGGAGCTCACAAAGCAGAATTTTTGCTCACAAGACTCCACAGCTTAGAGGGAGCATAGACCAGTGTTCCCTCTAAGCTGAGTCAGTGTGAGCTAGCTCACAGTTTTTTAGCCTCCGGCTCACACTTTTTCCTCTTAGCTCAGGAAGAAGCTCCAGAAGAGCAAACCGATTGATGCAGCAGTCAAAATGCTCGCCCAGAACTTTAATGCCAGTCAGCTCACAAAGCAGAATTTTGGCTTGCGAGACTCCACGGCTTAGAGGGAGCATTCCCCGCCCTCCTTTCTGCAGCCCCGGCCCCCGACAGAGAACACCGGAATCGGAGGGTTCCTGACCTTCGTGCCTTCTTTTCCGGACGGTCCAGGCAGGCCCTGCTCCCCGGGGGGTCCTGGTGGGCCCGGGTGACCTCTCTCCCCCATCTGTCCCGTTTCTCCTGCCGGTCCCTGCCAGAGGAAGGAGGAAGACAGTGGCCACAGGACTTGGGGTTACGAAGCCGGCCTTAACCCCCAGCCCGGACTCTGGGCCCAGACTGGCTCCCCCTACACCCCCAACCCCGTGCCCCTCCGTCAGAGCCGGGGAGTCCACTCGGTGTTGGGAGCCCCTCGCCCCCGATCCACAAGGGGAAGGGGCAGAGAGTGATCAGCCGCTCCTTACCTGGGGTCCCACCACCCCCGGAGGTCCAGTGGTGCCGGTCTTGCCTTGAAAGCCCTGGGAGGAGGGGAGGAGAGAGAGGGGGGTCGTGAGTCTTTCTTTTCAGACAGGCTTCCTGCCATCCCTCTCAGATATCTGGGAGGGAGGGAAGCAGGAAGGACCAAAGGTCTCTCAGTGAAATGTTCAGCCAGGCTCAAATCAGACACTTTGTTCTGGCGGTTCCCGGAGCCGGTTTTGAGACATGCAGGAAAGAAAGAGCGTCCCTGAGCACGTGCAAAGTGCCCACTGTTGCAGGACAGGTAGTGCAGAAGGGCTTTCACCTTGATGGAGTGACACACATCCACACCTACAAAATCGCTGTTACCAGAATAAGTTGTGGAGGTGATATGGCTATACCTATGGCCCATCACTAATACCAGGAGTCCAATTATAAGTATACAAGGAAACAACATCTGGTTAAATTACATGTGCACTAAAACTCTGTAACAGGCCTTTGAATGTGTGTCTAGAACATATAGATAATAGTGACCACTGAGGAAGGCCCTTAAGGGGCCGAAACGCGTTTGGTCTTCAGTTGTGAAGTATTTACCCATCATATGTATGTATAGTGGATAAGCTTTTATAGTCTGATCTTAGACAAAGTAATTTTTAATCAGGAAAATTTTAACATGTGTAAGGTAAAGGTAAAGGTTCCCTTGCTCGAAAGCCAGTCGAGTCCGACTCTAGGGTTGCGGTGCTCATCTCCGTTTCCAAGCCGAAGAGCCAGCACTGTCCGAAGACGTTTCCGTGGTCATGTGGCCGGCATGACTAAACACCGAGGCGCACGGAACGCTGTTCCCTTCCCACTGAAGTGGTCCCTACTTATCTACTTGCAATTTCTTGCTTTCGAACTGCTAGGTTGGCAGGAGCGGGAACTAGAGACGGGAGCTCACTCCGTCATGCGGCAACCTGGGTCTCGCACTGCTGAACTATCGACCTTCCACAGCCTGCAGTTCAGCGTCTTAACCACTTGAGCCACCACCTTAATAAATATTTCTACTTTTATATATATGGTTTAGCTTAGCCCTTTTTGGGCTCTGTTTGATGCCAGGGTGCTGGGCGTGGGGAGGCCTTTGGGTCTGGGCCAGACCAGCATTTTAGGCTGTTGGGAATAATTTTGGCTTGTGGCACACACACCTAGCAGCGGAGCTCGTCAGATCTCGGGGGCTAAGCAGGGTCAACTCCGGCAAGTACTTGGATGGGAGACCTCCTTGGAATACCAGGGGTGGGAGGTGGGGGCAGGTTTTACTCAGCCACCTCTCTGAATAGCCTCCAGGCCCCCAGTAGGGGTCAGTCACCAGAGGTCGCCATGACTTCCAGGTGCGCTCACGCACAAATACAAATAAGAAAAATACCAAAAAGAAATCTAGCAGCAGGGCTGGGAGTAGAACCTCCATATTCATAGGAAGTCTACCTTTGAGCGCTAGTTGGCAAGCCAAAAAACAAGAGGACGGTTCATGGGGTTGTTTGTGGAAGGAGAAGGACATTGCTAGTCTGCGGGTGAGCAGAAGGTGGGTTGGGGACCCACTGGAAGACCCCGGGCCCTTCACTGGTCGGCCGCTGCCTGCCTGCTCCTCCCAGAGGCCGCTGGGATTCTTCCAAAGAAAGCCAGACTAGGAGGGCCTTGTCGTTGCAGAGATCCCAAAGGTGACCACACAAGCCCAGTGTTGGGTGTTACAAGTCAAAACACTTCAGTATTTACAGGGTTAATGATGTTTGTTAAGTCACATGTTTGTTTGTAACCAATCTGTTTAGACAGTAGGATGCCCGGGAACTTTGGGGCTAACTTGCTAGTCTGATTGGAAACCAAGGTGTCAAGTATTTAGCATATTGGCTTCTCCTCCCCTTCTTTGTTCTGACTGTGAAGAAGACGCCATTCCCTTCCCGTTTTACCTTTTAGCTGTAAGGATATAGCTCTTTGTTATTTTCATATCCTGTGTACCTTTTCCCCCATGTTAGGTTTATAGTAAACTTTTATATTTTAATACACACCATGGACTCAGTCTCTTAATACTCTGCTGACTTACTCAAAAAGAATCCCAACACCCAGCCTCCGTGTTCCCAAAATGGGACCCCTCTGGGGACCAGGCCTCGAGTTGACCTCCAAATAAAGAGCCACACAAACAGCCAAAGTGGAAAAATAACTGAGGAGTTCCTAGTGGCAAGAGTGTAACAGGAGGGCCTGCAAAAATGTTCCTATGACTAGCGGGTAACCTAGGAGTAAACCTGGAGTAACGCTGGAGTAACAATGCACAGGAGGGAAGCCAGAGTGCACTGTACATTCGAAGAGTTAGTGGCAGGTAGCTGGAATTTTAACACTCGAGTAGAGACTAATGTGACCGTAAAGGAAACACAAAAAAGGAGTAAGCAGGGAGTAACCTCCGAGTACTTCGAGAATTTATTTTCCATAGAGTCTACTGCTTCAGACCAACACAGCTGACTATCTGGATTTATTTTCTGCAGAACATTTCTACCTTTCCGGATGGTGACCAGACGACTAGATCGAAAGGTGAAAATATAGAGATTGTAGATAAATCATTACCTGGTAGCGCGGAAATTAGGAGTACAAGCAGAGCAGAAGGAAGCGGGAGAGAGTAGCAGGGGGGTGGAGCGACCTAGAGGCAACCAGGAGCGTTAAGTAGCAGCCGCCGCAAGAGGAACCGGGCAAGCACCCGTCCAGAGGGGGACTTACAACTTCTCCACGCTGTCCGGGGTGGCCGGGCAGCCCGTCCTTCCCGGGGGGACCCTGTGGACAGAGGGCAGGAAAGGCGTCAGTGGGCCAGGAAGGGGGGTGTGGGTGGGAGGGAGGGAGAGGGGCAGAGGGGGGTCACTGACTCACCGGGGGTCCTTTCGGTCCGGGGAACCCGTTTGGCCCTTGAGGTCCCGGCAGACCCTGGAGGAGGAGAAAGAGCAACCTGTGAGGAAGGAAGGGGAAAGGGTCTTCTGGGTCCACCCATGGAACCCCCCCCTGTCACGGGGCACAGAGCACCGGGTCCGCCAGGGCTCATCCTGGAGGTACGGGGGGGGGTGTTGAAAGCCGCCCGTCCACTCACTCACCCGCTCCCCGAGAGGTCCCGCGGGTCCTTCACTGCCAGAGGTGCCCTGCATGGAGAGACGTCAAGAAAGAGGGGAGGGAGGGGTGTTCCCTCTAAGCTGAGTTGGCGAGAGCTAGCTCACAGTTTTTTAGCGCACATCCTCGTCTCCGCTCAGGAAGGGAGGGCTCCTGAAGAGCAAACTAAGTGATGCAGCGGCCCAGTCGCTCGCTCACGACTTTAATACCAGTGGCTCACAAAGTAGAAGAAGAGGAGATTGGACTGATACTCCATGGCCCTTCACTACCCAAAGGGGTCTCAGAGCGGCTTACAAACTCCTCTCCTTTCCCCTCCCCACAACAGACACCCTGTGAGGGAGGTGGGGCTGAGAGAGCTCTTGACAGAAACGGCTCTTTTTCAAGGACAGCTCTTATCAGAACTACGGCTTGCCCAAGGCCATCCAGCCAGGTGCAAGTAGAGGAGGAGTGGGGAATCAAACTCGGTTCTCCCAGATAAGAAGAAGAAGAGGAGGAGGAGGAGGAGAAGGAGGAGGAGGAGATTGGATTTATACCCTGCCCTTCACTACCCAGAGGAGTCTCAGAGCAGCTTACAAACTCCTTTCCCTCCCCCTCTTATCAGAACTACGGCTTGGTTATGTGGAAGAGAAGCCCTACGAAGAGCATTTTCCTGTAAATCTTAAAAGCGCATCAGCCAGAAGGCTCATTTGCATTACAAACGCCCTGCGGTTCTTGGCTTGGGGCTCTGAGGCCGGCCGCAGCTAATCAGGCGATTGCTTTCCCCACATATTTACATGTGCAGGCCGGGCCCCATCCGCACCCCTCCACCAGAAGTTCCGACAGCTGCCCCCGCACGCGCAACCCCTTGGGGGTAGACCAGCCCCCCCGTTCCCTCGTGGCCCCACAAGCCAACCTTCGCTCCGAGCTTCCCCGTGGCTCCTCGTGGCCCGCGCTGACCTCTGGGGCCCTAGAGAAATGGAGGAGAAAGCAGGTGGAGATGAGGCACAGAATTAAAACTGGGGCTTCTCCGCACAGCTCCCTCCCACCTCCGCACTTGGGGAGAGCCACCCGCTTTGCCGTCTTCAGGAGCCCAGGTTTGGAGCCCCGTTGCTGAGACACTCCCCCCAAGCATGGATAGATCTACACCCAGGTACCTTCTCCCCCCCCACACACTCAAGAGGCAAAAATATCTTCTGGGGCAAGGACGTGAAGTCTGCAGAGCAGCTTCAAGTTTGCACACAACAGTTGGCATATCCCGGAGCCCACGGTGGAGTCTCAACCAGTCCGGAAGAAGAGATCCTCTTACCCTCCCCCCCATCTCCCTTGAGAGCCTTGGAACTTGGGGAGGCTTCCTTCAATTCCCTTTGCCCGGAGCCCTGATAGCTAACCTCTTGGGTTTGCCGTAGGGTTGGGGGGGGCAGGATGGTGGTGTTGGGTTGAGTGACTTAGCATGCCTGGACATTGGCAGGGGGGAGGCGCTACATCACTCTAAGGGTGTCTAGGTGTTTATAGCTCTATTTAAGCACTCTGCTAACGGGGACTGGACTAACCACACCAGTTAACCTCAACAGGTTACGGGCCCAGCAGTTATGTCCTTGAATGGGATGCCTCCCAGGTCTCTTAAGAACATAAGAACATAAGAGACGCCCATGTTGGATCAGGCCAAAGGCCCATCCACACAGTGTCCAAAAACATCAGGTGCCATCAGGAGGTCCAGCAGTGGGGCCAGGACACCAGAAGCCCTCCCACCGTTGACCCCCCTCCCAAGCACCAAGAAGACAGAGCATCACTTGCCCCAGAGTCCCTATCTATACCTTGTGGCTAATAGCTACGGCTGGACCTCTGCTCCATATGCCTATCTAATTCCCTTTTGAAGCCGTCCATGCTTGTAGCTGCCACCACCTCCTGTGGCAGTGAATTCCATATGTTAATCACTCTTTGGGTGAAGAAGGACTTCCTTTTATCAATTCTTTCTGGAAATGGGCAACTCCCCCTCCCCCTGCCCCCCAGCCGGCCCCTGAAGTACTCACGGTAGGTCCACGTTCGCCTCGGGGGCCCGCCTTCCCAGAGAGACCCTGAAAAGGAGGAAGCGAACAAGGAAAGGCTTCAAGTGCCGAACCCTGCAGAGAACTTTCCCCCTCTTTTGACTCGACCCTAACCCAGCAAGTGGGGGAAGGGCAAAACCCCCAATTCATCCTGCACAGAAGAAAGTAAAAGACACCCAGGAAGGGCTGGAAGGTGTACAATATTAAACCAGGGGCCACTGAGCATGGATGGAGTGCCGTTTTCTCCACTGGCAGTCGGGATGAAGAACCAGAGAGGGGGCTTGTGGGCCAGAGTGTGCGACTCGCAGGAAGGCTCTCCCTAATTCGCCACCAACGGAGTGGGGATCCTTTCCACCCACAAATTGTGTCTGAAGCTTCCAGGGCACTTCCCTGCCCGGCCCCTGGAACACCCTCTCCTCCCCCCCCCCACTCTGTAGCTGGGGGCATCTCAAGAGGGGCCTCCTGGCCCCAAAATTAGTAAAGGTAAAGGTTTCCCTTGCTCAAAAGCCAGTCGAATCCGACTCTTGGGATGCGGTGCTCATCTCCGTTTCCAAGCCGAAGAGCCAGCGCTGTCCAAAGACGTTTCCGTGGTCATGTGGCCAGCATGACTCACTGCAGAGGCACATGGAACACCATTCCCTTTCCACCGAAGCGGTACCTATTTATCTACTTCCATTTTTCTTACTTTCGAACAGCTAGGTTGGCAGGAGCTGGGGCCAGAGACGGGAGCTCACTCCATCATGCGGCACTCGGGTCTCGAACTGCCGAACTACAGACCTTCTGCTCTGCAGTTCAGCGTCTTAACCACTGAACCACCACAGCCCCAGAATTAGATCCCCCCAAAAAAACCCTTCCTATCCACTCCAGGGCCAGGATACCTCCTCCTACAGAGAATATCAGGGAGGGGGTAGCTCACCCGTCCGCCTTTCTCGCCGTTTGTCCCAGGGAATCCAGGGAAACCTTGCGAGCCCTGAGCAAAAAGTGGGGGGGGGGGAGAGAGAGAGAGAGAGAGAGAGAGAGAGAGAGAATAGGCACTCTAGAGAGAGAGAGAGAGAGAGCGGATTAGGAAGACGGACTGGGGGCAAGGAAGGTGAAAGCCTCCAGGAAGAAAAACGCTCGTCGGATCCTTCTAGAAATGCAGAACTGCAGGAAGCGTCGGAGACCCGTGGGGAGAAACAAATTTTTTAGGTATTTCTTTAAATTATCTATACTCCGCCTTCTCAGTGAAACTCAAACTGGCTCTCAACTGGCTCGATATGGTGACCCATCTCGAGCTAGACGCCAAATTTTGTCCACTGGAATCTAGCAGCGTTCAGGAGGATCTGAACTGAAAGCTCTTCTCCCAAACGTGCTCTCTGGACATCAAAAAATAACTCAGAAGGTGGACTGCAAAGGGCCGTTTGGGGACCCCTGGGGTTGGGCAGCTTCCGAAGTCCCTCCGGTTTCCCATCGGACTGCTCTTTACACCTCAAGGGCCTTTCTGGGCGGCTCGGGGGGCTACTGACCTTGGGACCCTGTCTCCCCGGGTAGCCAGGCAGGCCGGGAACTCCCAGCTTTCCCTGTGGGGAAAAAGAGAGAGAGAGAGAGATGGAGAGGTGACTGGAAGAGAGGAGCCCCAGCCGCACGCTGCAGATGACACCCAGGCCCCCCCCCTCCCAAGAACGTGGCCACAGCCACAGCCCCAGCCAGCCGGGACCCTCCCTCACCTTCTCTCCGAGAAGCCCAAGGGGGCCTGGATCTCCATGGGGGCCCGTCCGACCTTTGGGGCCCTCCGGGCCGTCCTCGCCTCGGGATCCCGGGACACCAACTTCCCCCTGAGCACGGAGAGAAGGCAGAGTGGGTGAAGCAGGAAGCAGGGATACCCACGTTTCCCAGCGGAGGCCGGACGACCACCTTTCAGGTGTGTTGTAGGTATGTAGGTATGTAGGGCTCTCTTCCGGCTCTGCTCCTGCAGAGTGCAGGGAGGGTTGGACTAGATGACCTCTAAGGTACCCTCCCACTCTTAACACTCTATGATTCTATGATTCTATGAAACAGGGGTGGGGGGGCCCTGGAGAAGATGGAGGGACTTTCTGGAGGGAGGAGCGGAAGGGGGGAGCAAACTTACCCGGTCGCCTTTCACCCCCATGTCCCCCTTGAAGCCAGGAAATCCTTCTTCTCCCTGCAGGAAACAGAAACCATGAGGCCGGGGGTGGGGGGGGGAGAGTCAAGGATTCCTGGGTCTCCCCCCACACACACACACACCAAAGAAGCACCCCCGTCTCTCTCAGAAGGCAAATGCTACTCTCGGGCTGCGGTGCCCCTTTCTCCCCTGTATGGGGGAGGGCGGTTCAAAAAAATCTAATTTAACAAATAAACAGATGAAAGGAGAGAGAGAAAAGAGATTGAATTTATACCCCCGCCCTTCAGTCGGAGTCTTAGAGCAGCTTACAAACTCCTTTCCCTTCCCCTCCCCACAACAGACACCCCGTGAGGTGGGGGGGGCTGAGAGAGCTCTTGACAGAAACGGCTCTTGAGAGAACGGCTCTGAGAGAACCAGGGGTCATTTCCTGCAAGAGCGCACAGGAGCGGAGCTCCGGCAGTAAGGAGCCCAGGGGGCGAGCACATGCAACAAGCCCTGCCCCTTGCTCCCAGCAGCCCTCAGTCAGGCCATGAGGAGCAAGAAGCAGCCAGGCAAGTTGCAGAGGGCCCCCGCCTGGCCCGCCTTCAGGTACCAGCTCTCCCTCCTCTGTGAGGGCAGATCTGTGCGTTCCCCCCCCAATAGCTAGCAATCCAAAACAGTCCAGTGGCACCTTTAAGACCAAGTTTTATTCAGGTACACGCTCTCCCTCCTCTGTGTGGGCAGATCTGCGCGTCCCCCCCCCCATAGCTAGCAATCCAAAACAGTCCAGTGGCACCTTTAAGACCAAGTTTTATTCAGGTACACGCTCTCCCTCCTCTGTGTGGGCAGATCTGCGCGTCCCCCCCCCCATAGCTAGCAATCCAAAACAGTCCAGTGGCACCTTTAAGACCAAGTTTTATTCAGATACAAGCTCTCCCTCCTCTGTGAGGACAGATCTGCACGTTCCTCCCCCTCCCCAATAGCTGGCAATCCAAAACAGTCCAATGGAGCCTGAGCGGTGGGTGTTGCCTTCTGACACACTTCCGGTGATGTCAGGGGGTGTGGCATTTGCAAATAAGTTATGCTAATGAGTTATGCTAATGAGCTCCTGCGCCTCTTTTTCTACGAAATGACCCCTGGAGAGAACTATGGCTTGTCCAAGGTCAACCAGCAGCTGCAAGAGGAGGCGTGGGGAATCGAACCCGGTTCTCCCAGATTAGAGTCCGCGCACTTAACCACGACACAAAGAAGTATAGAATTTAGGAGTGCCAATTGCCAGCTTTCTCACGAGGAGCCCTCTGAATTCCTCTGCTGCTCGCTTATGACCAGCCATGTCTGGCCGTGGGCCGTTGACAGGAAAAGAAGGCGGACTTGTGGTGGGGGGAGCTCAGCAGAGTAGGAGGCAGCCTCACCCCCAAAGTGTCCCGAGGAAACCCCCCCCCCCAAAAAAAAACCCCCAAGGACTTGGTGGTTTCCAGTTGGTTTGGACGCTACAAATATAATCTGCCAGTAAGACTCCAGCATTATTTCCTAGCAAGGTTCACACAAAGCAGGAGTCGGAGTCCCTTCTCGTGCGATACACAGACTTAAGGGTCAAACGCCCGGATTGGGTTCCCTGTGACCAGAGTCTGCAAAGCCAAGGAAAGGGAACTGAGTGGCACTTCCACAGCAGAGACCTTTGTTGTGGGTCCGATCCCCCTTTGTCAGAGGCTGGGTTACCCGATACACTAGGCGTACAAAGAATATTGGGGG
>NW_015165276.1:156364-157851 GCF_001447785.1 Gekko japonicus
GACAAAAGGGGGGGGGGGGGGACAGAACACATTTTGAGGGGGGAAATGTATGGCCTACAGAATGCACCAAACCTTGGGGCAATAATGTTAAAGACCTATGGAACATGAAGGATTTCTCCCCTTCTGAGTGAGGGCCGGAAGCATCGCCCTCTCTCTCGCTTGGCTTTGACCTGAGTTCTATGTTTTTTTTTAAAATAGGCACCATGGTAGCAAGGCTGTTTTAAACTTGCTGTTCAATTCATAAGTTATAACGTCTCTCAAACCTTGGGATTTTTAACGTGTCTCTAGCCAGACCATGGCAGGGTTGGGCAGTCTCTGGAGGGGGCTGATAAGAAGAAAGGGTTGTGCCCCACCCATGACGAAGCAACATAAGCCGGCCGTGCACTGCATTTCACATTCCTGCACTCCTGAAGTCAAGGAATGAAGGACCTATCCCAAGATCTGCGGGACCTGGAAGGTATTTATTTTATTTCGTGTTTTATTATATTTCTATCCAACCCTCCCCACGAGCCGGCTCAGGGTGGGTTGCAATCAGTTAAAACACGACAAGTCACGCGTGGAGTGGAGGGTTTAAATTCTGATAGAGTCATAGGTTTTATAGACTCAAGGCTTTATGTTCTATGTCTGCGGCAATTCTAAGTGAGCAAATGGGCATGCCTATGCCGGTTGACCCCCGTGTCCAGGCCACACAGGCACCACAGGCAACGGATGAAACGCATATAGCCCCTCACCAATACATCTCCGAGGAAGCGGGTATGTGGCGCTTTTGGGGGTCTATGCCGTTCAAAGGGGTGGCAAATTTTAGGATTAATTCCCTCTCTTTCCCCTCTTTTTACAGTTGTAATCCCCAAAGGGGAAATGGCTGATCCTACCCAGAGGGCGTTAGCTACACCTGGCAGAGGCCCTCATCAATTGTCTGCTACATGGGACAGAATTCCTCCCCAACAAGCGGCTCCTACACATGGCAGATCCCCTCCACAGGTGGCTCCTTTGCCAGGCAGAGCCCTCCAGCAAGTGACTGACCAGCTGGCCAGACCTGTTCCAGAAGCGGTCATGGAATCAGGTAAGATTTCTCTGAAGCCTTAAACATTCTTTAAATGTAACCAACTGGACCTTTTTTGAGCAAAGTGTTTTGCCCCGCTTGCCACACTGATTCTGCTTTCTCTCTGTGTGTGGTGGTGGTGGGAGGAGGTGTAAAAGTTCAAGAACATTTTAACCCGTTGTAGATAAGATTTATTTATTTATTTTATATTTATTTATTTATTTTCATACTTATACCCCGCCCTCCCCAGTGGGCTCAGGGCGGCTCACAGAGGCAAGAACAACTTGCCATGATAAAACAATATATACAAAACAGTTTAAAACATATACTACATATTAAAATATAATAACAGGTGCTCAAACTCCCATTCATAATCTAAAAGATGGCGGATTGAATGTCCAAAGTCCCACGAAGACGGCAGGAGGATTCTTCGATAGCAGATGTT
>NW_015165276.1:158273-158401 GCF_001447785.1 Gekko japonicus
TGGCCGCAGCATTCTGCACCAGTTGCAGCCTCCGGATTTGCGACAGAGGCAGCCCCATGTAGAGAGCGTTGCAGTAGTCTAGCCTTGAGGTGACCGTCGCGTGGATCACTGTGGCCAGGTCATCACGG
>NW_015165276.1:160818-166558 GCF_001447785.1 Gekko japonicus
CAGCAGGTATAATGTCATAGGGTCTACCTTCCAAAGCAGCCATTTTATCCAGGGGAAACTGATCTCTGTCATCTGGAAATCAAGCAGCTGTCATCATTCTCCTCTCCCCCTATGAGGTATGTTAAGGTTGAAAGTGTGTGAATGGTCCATAAGCCCCCAGGCAGCTTTTAAAACATGATCCTGGGACCTACACACCACCAGACATTCCAACTGCCTTGCGGGGGGGGGGTATGAGGTGTGGAATGGAGTGAAGTCCAGCTTCCATATGCAAAAGCACCGCAACCCTAGAGTCGGATTCGACAGGCTTTCGATCAAGGGTGCAGGGTGGGGGCGCTTTGGCAGACAACGCTTCCTCATTCTGCATAATGGCAGTATCTAGGAGGGCAGGAAGCATCGCCCTCTCTCTCTTGCTTGGCTTTGTGAGGCCATCAAGCAGTCCAATCTGACTGGCTATGTAGTGTGGGCACACTGGGGACACGATTTCTCCCTTTCCCCAAAGGATTTCTTCCCTTCCGAGTGAGGGCAGGAAGCATCGCCCTCTCTCTCGCTTGGCTTCATGAGGCCATTGAGCAGTCAAATCTGACTGGCTATGTAGGTAATGTAACTGAGCTCACAATTAAAAAAAAAAGAACTTGCTGATCATGTATGCTTTCCCGTTGTTGAAGCTTGTACCAGGTTCAGCCATTGGTGAACTCAGGAGCGCATAAGGTCTTTTTTAATAAATCTTTGACAGCTAATTAAAACAGTTACGGAAATATTAAGTTTATTGCCTTTTAACAGAGATTAAGAGCTACATTTGGCCTTCTAACCTTGCTTGAAAAGATGAGGAGCACATATTGTAAGTATCCTTAGATACACCTGTTGGATTATCTGGTTAATAGTTAAGGACCCACCATTCATGTAGATTATGATCACCTGTTTAAGTCAGAAGAGGCACCGCAAAAGGCAGGGCTCCTATTTTTCTATAAAAATGTGTCAATGTGATAAATGAATCGGATTTTCTCTAGACGGAACTCTCGGAAGAGATTACGTGAGATTCATGTCTCTCTCTCTCTCTTGGGTTTATAGGAAAGTTTCCCGAAAGGCGTTGAATACAATAATCTGAAAGTTGGTTTGCTTTATATTTCACCTATTCTATTATTGTTGAGAAATCGGAAGGGGTTTGATCATTTTGGCACTCGGTTTTTCCAGTACCTAGAGCAGTGGTTCTCAACCTTCCTAATGCCGCGACCCTTTAATACAGTCCCTCATGTTGTGGCGACCCCCAACCATAAAATTATTTTCGTTGCTACTTCATAACTGTGATTTTGCTACTGTTATGAATCGTAATGTAAATATCTGATATGCAGGATGTATTTTCAGTGTTAAAAACTGGACATAATTAAAGCATAGTGATGAATCACAAAAACAAGACCGTCGAAAATTTGTCTTTTCTGATGGTCTTAGGCGACCCCTGTGAAAGGGTCGTTCGACCCCCAAAGGGGTCGTGACCCACAAGTTGAGAACCGCTGACTTAGAGGGTAAATCCTCACATCCTTATTTTTAACGGGTTTTTTCCTCTAATAAAGAGACCAATTTCTTTTTTCAATGGGACGTGGGACACGGTGGGTCGCCCAGAAGAAGTGTGGGTCGCTGTGGGGCTGGGCCCAACAGTCAGGGAAGCTGGACGCCTCATCTTCCCCGCCTTAAGGAAGGAGGCAACTCCCTGTAGCTGACAACCCCTTTCTTTCAAAAAGGCCAGTCTGGCTTGCTATGGCTGACTCGTTTCAACAGCTGCTATATTTACATAACTTAGCCTGTTAGCCTCCCCGGGGAAGGGGGCTCGGCTCTCTTTGCAGCTTCTTCCAAGGAAGCCACAAGGGCCCATTGTCCGGAGGGGGGGATCCGTGGCAGAGCCCTCGGCCAAATCATCCTGCTCTCACGGGGGCCGACTGCTCTCCCCGTCTTCAGGGCCAAGGGATGGAAATACCTGTCTGCAGGAGAGGCCAGGTGCGGACGCCACTGATTGGCTGCAGCCGGTGATGACACAAGCCCAGCCCCTCCCACACACTCTGGGCGCGTTCAGACGGGCCATTTGAGCCGGTATACGTGCCGGTTAGAAACGGACTATTTACGCACAATCACACAGCCATCATATGCCTCCCATCCCTAGCCGTTGCCAACCGGCTCAAAACTGCTTTAACCTGAAGTATTTTGCTACCAGGTCCCCAAGTGGTGTTTTCCTGCTGCTCCGGTTCAGGCCGCATTTCCCCCCTGTGTGATCGCTCCTCCGCCGGTGTAGAGCCACTTCCTGCTCCCCGTTCGAAAGCTGCCCGAGGCTTCCGCTTTTCGCCCGCCATTTTAAAATATTTTTTAGCGTTGGCGATATGCGCTTGGGCGGAGCTTCGCCCTGGCGTTAATAAAATCAAAGTTTAACCGTGCCTAGTTTTTGTCAGCGAGCTGCCATCTCTCTGCTGGGACATCTCACGTCCCTTCCCTTCCCCCCCCCTGTTTTGCTGTAGTATTTTTCCTCCTCTTAGGCAACTGCTTTAACCAAGGTCGCCAGCTGGTGGGAAGTGGGAGTTATGTCTTCGCACTCATGCTTGTTTAGACTTACCCGTGTGAAAGGAACTTGTGTTTAGGGAAACGGGCGTTACTTTCTCATGTAACTTCGCGCCCTTTCTAATCTCCCCGTATCCAGCGGGAAGTGGGACCATTGGTCCAAACCTTGTTCAAAATTCCTTTATTATACCTGTCCTACTGACTAACGTCATTCCAATCAATTTCTGTGTGTTCGTGATCAACCATGTCTTTGAAATAAATCTTGCTTTACTTTTAAATGTGGATCTATTCTCATGCTTGGGGATCTAACAGTTTTAGCCTTTAGATGAGTCCAGGACCTCACGGAGGCAGGTTTCGGTTTAAAAGCTTAAAGGGAAGTGTTCGCTTCAGGGATGTTTTGGCAGGATACGTTGTTCTGCGCATGTGCAAACTGTGAATCTTTTTTTCAAAAAACGCCGACGTTCGCTGTTGCGCGCCTGTAGTGTGGATGCCCGGGAGCAATGTGCTGTGCGGTGAGAGAGGTACGTGTGATCGCGCTTGTCCTGGATCAAATATAGTCCGGCCAGAACTGGAGCAGTTTAAACCGCTTCAGGATGCCGTCTGACCGCACCCTCCCAGGAACGATTTGGCAGCTATTTTTTTTAAAAGTGTGTGACGTTTTTTAAAAAAAAACTAAGTTGACAAATGAAGGTTCAAATGAACACATTATCTCGAAACACGAATTCAAGTGTGTTTTCTGGCTCCACTGTGTGACACAGAGTGTTGGACCGGAGGGGCCACTGGCCTGATCCAACATGGCTTCTCTTATGTTCTGTTCTTATTCCCACCTGAAGGATGGCAGGGAAGAACCATGAATGAATCGACTCTCAATGAGCGGTCTATCACTCTATCAATGTATGTCAGTCATCCAAACTGTCGTATTATGGATCCGGTCACATGCAGAATTAGCCATGCAAAGGGACGAATGCCGGGCGCGATTTTACAGGCGTGATCACACAAAAACATCTGGAAAGCATCCCGGACCCGTCAGCAACCCGTATCGCCTGGCCAAAGAAGCGGAGTTAAAAGATACCAGGGAAAGTACACTATTTCCTGGAAAATTTAGAGTACAGGGGCACCTTTAAGACCAACAAGGGGTTATTCAAG
Source organism: Gekko japonicus (assembly GCF_001447785.1). Taxonomy (NCBI): domain Eukaryota; kingdom Metazoa; phylum Chordata; class Lepidosauria; order Squamata; family Gekkonidae; genus Gekko; species Gekko japonicus. The sequence continues at coordinate 164,506 of NW_015165276.1, forward strand.
GTAGGAGCTTTCATATGCAAGGCACACGATTTCAAATACACTGGAATGGTAGATGAGGCTCTAAACTTATAGACTTCACATGTAACATGGATGTTCGCTGGCAACATTACATCCAGCTCAAAATATACTGTTAAGTGCCCTCCACGCCTGAGGGGAGATAATTAAGATTCTGTTACTTCCCACAATTAGAAAAAGAAGAAGAAGAAGGAGAAGATATTGGATTTATACCCCACCCTTCACTACCCAAAGGTGTCTCAGAGCTGCTTACAAACTCCTTTCCTTTCCCCTCCCCACAACAGACACCCTGTGAGGTAGGCGGGGCTGAGAGAGCTCTTGACAGAAACTGCTCTTTTTCAAGAACAGCTCTTATCAGAACTGTGTCTTGCCCAGGGTCATCCAGCCAGGTGCAAGTGGAGGAGTGGGGAATCAAACCCGGTTCTCCCAGATTAGAGTCCGCGCACTCAACCACGACACCAAACTGGCTACCTTTAAACATTTATCTGCTATTTTGACATATTTATTGCTTTACAGCTGTTGAGCTTATAACTGTTGAGCACTGAGGTCAGGGTTGCAACATCGTTTGACCCTCCCTGGCCCGAAATAAGCCAGGCTGAACGTCACCAGAACCAGGGCCTTCTCAGTGGCGGCCCCCAACCTGGTGGAACGAGCTCCCGGAGAACCGCAGGGCCCTGCGGGACCTTTTACAGTTCCGCAGGGCCTGTAAAACGGAGCTCTTCCACCAGGCCTTCGATTAGGGGCTGCCACTGATTTATGTGCCCTGGAAAATCCTCTGGCCTGAAAACTAGAACATCTTCTGTCCTGAGACTTTGCTGGATGCCACTCCTATCATTGAATGTGATTTGGATTATCGCCATCATCTGTTGGTTTTATTTGTGAATTGTTACTGTTTTGGTACTGTATTTATTAATTGTTTTAATCCCTGTACTGTTTATGCTATTTTAACTTTGTTAGCCGCCTTGAGCCAGTGTGCCCGGCAAGGCGGGATACAGATAGAAACAAATAAAATAAAAATAAGATAAAATAATTATTTAGTTTTTCTCTTTGCATAACTTAAACATCGTCATGTTACATGTTAATTTGCTGTTGAAGCCCTGTCTATAAGTAAGGTCAAGGTCAAGGTTTCCCTTGCTCGAAAGCCAGTCGAGTCCGACTCTAGGGTTGCGGTGCTCATCTCCGTTTCAAAGCCGAAGAGCCAGCGCTGTCCAAAGACATTTCCGTGGTCATGTGGCCGGCATGACTAAACACCAAGGTGCACGGAACGCTGTTTCCTTCCCACTGAAGTGGTACCTATTTATGTACTTGCAATTTCTTGCTTTCGAACAGCTAGGTTGGCAGGAGCTGGAACTAGAGACGGGAGCTCACTCTGTCCTGCGACACACTCGGGTCTAGAACTGCTGAACTACCGACCTTCCACAGCCTGCAGTTCAGCGTCTTAACCACTTGAGCCACCGCAGCTCCTGTCTCTAAGTATAGAACCTCATCTACCATTCCAATGTATTTCAAAAAGTGTGCCTTGCACACCAAAGCTCATACCTTGAATAAACCTTTGTTGGTCTTAAAGGTGCCACCGGACCCTAAATTTGTTCTCCTTCAAGGTCTATCACCTCTGTCTTCACCAAACAAAGTCTGAGTCCAGCGGCACCTTTAAGACCAACAAAGTTTTATTCTGCATGCACACGAAAGCTCATACCCAGAATAAAACTTTGCTGTTTCAGACCAACACGACTCCCCACCTGAATCCATCTCTGTCTTCACTGTCAGCCTATGCCAGTTTGGTCATCGGCATAGTCACTCGCAATTTAAGGACAGCTGAAATATTTAAATTAGAAGGATTTCTGGCAGGACAGGGGACACGATGGACGCCCTTCCTGGACTGAGCTTGGCCTGCGTGGACGAACGTGGCTCCTAGAAAAGGAAACCTCCAACTGACCCCCGGAAATCCACCTTTTGGAAGCCGGAGACACTCAGAGTGTTTTGCATCCTCTCTCTGAAGAAACCAGATATTCCCCGCCCTGGTTCCCTCCCCGATCTC
>NW_015165276.1:166606-182416 GCF_001447785.1 Gekko japonicus
GGATGCCGTCAACGCCCTGGGAAGGGGTGAGAAAAGTACAGGGGGGATTAGTGTGTGACTGTGTTTTGTGTGTGTGTCTGTAGGTTATGTCCTAAAGCAGGGGTGTCAAACATGCGGCCCAGGGGCCGGATCAGGCCCCCGGAGGGCTTCCATCCGGCCCCCAGTGGAACTGGCCATCTCCTGCTTCCAGTTCTGCTGCTTCTGCTGCTGCATCATAGCTTGCTTCCCCAGACTCTCTTAATCACTCAGCCATTTCATGTTTTAACCTGGGTCCTAGACTCAGAACTCTGAGCATGAGATTTCTGTGGTGTATGTCAATAAATCAAAAGTAGGTTTGCAGCTTACAGAACTAATGTTTTAAGAAGAAGAAGAAGAGAAGAAGAGATTGGATTTATACCCCGCCCTTCACTTGGAGTCTCAGAGTGGCTTACAGACTCCTTTCCCTTCCCCTCCCCACAACAGACACCCTGTGAGGTGGATGGGACTGAGAGAACTCTGACACAAACTGCTCTTTTTCAAGGACAAGAAACTTTGGACTCATTACTTAATGGATGCAGTCTCCAACAAACTAAATTACATGTCACAAAACCCAATAAAGTCTAATTTCATAGAAAAATGGTACCCAGTGCTGGATTATCTGTCTCAAAAACAATTTTTTACTTATTTCTTCTCCACTAGCTCTAATATTTCACATTAAATCTTCCAAATGGTCGAATGATATGAAGTAATTGTTATTGTAAGTTGATAATAGAAGTTTCCTTTTCTTTCTTCTCTTTCTTACCGCTCCAATAGTTCAGATTGCTTCCTAATGTTTCTATCAAGTTTATGCCAAGTCTGTTATCTTTCTACTGAAAACATATTCGGAAGTGTGATGAGTAATGTATTGTAATTCTTTGAACATGTTATAACGTTGTACATACTCAGGAACTATTTACAGGATGTGAATGTAATTGGAAGATTAATTGTTCACTGTTTGAAGTGTTAGAATTGTTAAAAATTGGGGGAAAAAACATTTAAAAAAAAAAAAAGGACAGCCGTGCCAGAGCTTGTGACTGACCCAAGGTCACATCAGCAGGTGCAAGTGGAGGAGTGGGGAATCAAACCCGGTTCTCCCAGATTAGAGTCCGCACACCTAACCACTACACCAAACTTTAAGCACGTTTTTATTTTAAGTAAAAGAAACCCTTTGTGTTTGTGTCCTTTATCAAGTTTATATCTCCGCTACCTGGCATTACATTTTATGACACACACGGCCTGGCCCAACAAGGTCTCACTTATGTCAGATCCGGCCCTCATAACAAATGAGTTCGACACCCCTGTCCTAACGGAAAGGTACACCTCAGATCTTGGTCTCCATCTCCGGGACAAAATCATGGCCTGGGTGAGTGAGGGTCCAATTGGGAGCCCCCCTCCCCCCATGCCAAAGTCTAGTGAACATCAAGCTATTTATGACATGCACCAAAACCGTTTTTCACCCTAGGCCAAGGGAAGGCTTTCCCCCTTGTGCTTTCCAAAGAGCGGCACACAGGGAGCCAAAATTCAACTGCTGAGATATTTCCCCAATATAGAGGTGCAGTGATGGGGAGACCGTTGCTGCCAGTTGAATTTTGGCTTTTGCGCAGCTGAGGACGGGAGCGCCGGGGCTGCTCCCGGAAAGAAAAATCGGCAGCTCCCTCAGTCCAGACCCCGATGCCCATCCATGTCCTACGGACCCCTTCCTGATCCAACCCTCTTCTGCTCCAAGAATCAGGGATCCAAGCTTTGCGAAGCTTGCTCTGCTCCCAAATCTAGTTTCTCCCCACCCCGAAAAAGCAAGGCCTCCTGCCCCCCCCCCCCAATTCTCAAGCGCATGGGCCTCGATACCCCTTTCACTCTGCTTGCTAATGGGGCAAGGATGTCCTTTGCTGGCGAGAAATGGCACATTGGTGCATCACAAGCAAAGAATGATGGGTAACCTGGTCACGTCAAGCCCCATGGGCCAATCAGGGACTTACCTTCGCACCACGAGGGCCTGGGTAGCCAATCGTACCTTGAGGACCGGACGGGCCCTGGAAGACACAGAGGAAAGCAGGAAAGGAGACCAATTTAGAAGTGTTGCGGAATTAGGGCTGGATCGAGCCTCAGTCCTCTGCTAAACCTCTGGTACACCCGTGATACTTTAATGTCTATAGCAATTAGCCTCTATAGTTGAAACGTTGGTTCTGCGTCCAGGAAGCTTCAGGACTCTGCCGAGTGCTGTGGCCTTCACTGTACACGGATCTGACACACGTGGCTTTTGCCTACTGGGAATGTTCATACTTTACAGCCGTCAGCAGCAGTGCTCCCTCTAAGCTGAGCTAGTGTGAGCCAGCGCATGATTTTTTTAGCCTCCGGCTCACGCATTTCTGGCTCGGCTCAGGCACGGTGGCTCCAGAGCAAAGTAACTGATGCAGCGGCCAAATCGCCCGCTCACAACTTTAATGCCAGGGAGATCGCAAAGTAGAATTTTTGCGAGACTCCACAGCTTAGATGGAGCATGGGCCAGCAAATTCTAAATAGATAGGGTATCTGAAGCTAGCTTCCCGGGACTCTCTTAGTTAGCCTTGACTCTCATGCTGGCTTAAGCCAGCTTTCCTTGACTTTCCTGATCCCAGAGGTAGACAGAAAGGGGCCGAGCTTTGTGGTATACGTCAGATGTAGGTCAAATGCTCATCACAGACTTGACAGACCGTTACAGTAGCCTCTACGAGTGAAAAAGAGTACTTAACGTCTGTTTTTAGTCCTGTTCGTGGTTGTTCTGATCAACTACCCTCCGTCATGGGTCTTGGCAGAGCAACCAAGGATATCCTTTACAGAATTTCAAGTGCGCTATTTATGTATTGGGGTCGTGTAGAAATATTCTGTGCTAAAAAAGTGTTTTCTCATTTAAAAGTGTGTAATGGAATAAACTGAGTTTTGGTTTAGAACCTCTCTCTCTCTCTCTCTCTCTGCAATTGGGAAGCCAGCTTCTCTCACTCCTCAAACTGAACACAGTGGGGATGAAATCTCTGGATCGGGAGCCACGTGGGCCACGGTCGCCACAAGCACGGCGCAGTGTCTCGTGGCTCCTTCACGACGAATGGGTTTATATCAGGGCGCCCAGGGTCTTGCATGCTGGCGTCTGAGGGAGTCCCTCTCGTCCCTGAGAGCTGCGTTCAGTCGGCTCATCTTTGCGGAGTTCTGTGGGGCTTGGAAAGCGCAAGACGGCCCTTGTTGTGTTTCGGCCTGGAGGGCCCAGCAGTACCCTCTCTGACCGGCAGGAGCAAGAACAGATCCAAGCTGACCGGCATGTGGTTTCTGGGGCACGGAGGGAGCGTGGACTCTCCTAATCTCACATTCTGAAAACCTTTTTTGGTCTCTAAGGTGCTACTGTCGTATGAATGGGAATACAAAGATTCTTTTCTTTCGATTATTCATATTTTTCTGGTTTTATAGATTTTTTCCCTTCTAAGTAAGATTTTATTAGGATGTAATGAAGGCCTATTAGATAGTAGGCCTTCCCCTTTGTAGGTTAGGGCATTTTTCCAGTTGACGCTGGCAAACAAGACAATAACATTCTTTTGGTAGAGAAGATAGATATAAAGTTCATGGTTTTTAGTTGTTTAGGGTAAACCTTTACAGTGTCAGGGTCAAAAAGGATTTTAGCTCCGTATCAGAAAAAAACCCCTTTGTTTGGGTATAGAGAATCCTTGGCCAATATTATTCAGGTTAGGTTAAGTAAACACTTGACGATGTTGTATAGGCAGGGGTCATTTCCTGCAGGAACACACAGGAGCAGAGCTCCAGCAGTAAAGAGCCCAGGGGGCGGGCACATGCAACAAGCCCGACCCCCTGCTCCCAGCAGCCCTCAGTCAGAGCAAGAAGCAGCCAGGTACGTTGCAGAGTCCCCCCCGCCCCCCCCCAGTCCAAAACAGTCCAGTGGAACCTTCAAGACCAAGTTTTATTCAGGTACAAGCTCTCCCTCCTCTGTGAGGACAGATCTGCACGTCCCCCCCCCAATAGCTAGCAATCCAAAACAGTCCAGTGGAGCCTAAGCGGTGGGTGTTGCCTTCTGACACACTTCTGGTGATGTCAGGGGGTGTGGCATATGCAAATGCATTATGCTAATGAGTTACGCTAATGAGCTCCTGCACCGCTTTTTCTACGAAATGACCCCTGCGTGTAGACACACCTTTCTTTACATTTGACCAATCAGGGAACTATTACTCAAGTGATGCATGGTCTTTTGTAACCAATTATGGTTTTTGAATGTTATCTTTATGATTATGTCACTCCAAGTATAAAACTTCACGTATTTCCTGATTGTACTCAGAAAGCAGAAAGCTTTTTGGCCTGACTGTTTTCCGGCGACTGATTGCAATTAAACACAAAGACCTTTCCTCCTCATTTTGGCTTCATTTTTTTTGACCAGGATTCTATTTGTATAACACTAGTGGACTCTAGCTCTTCTTCACCACAGGATCCTTGCCCCCCCAAAAAAACCTCCCCTTTTAAAGGCGGAGCACTTAGGGACCGTGGCTCAGTGGCACAGCATCTGCTTGGCATGCAGAAGGTCCCAGGTTCAATCTCTGGCAACCCCACTGTAATGTATCCAGTCCAGACCGCGTGGCCGACTTGGGCTGCACGTGGTCAGGCACACGCGTCGAGCTTCGCTCCAAGAGACAATGGACTATGCGGATCCTAGCCCGCTCCAATCAGGGGGCTAGGTTCCCAGCCGAGAGCCTATGGGACTCTCGGCCACTGTAAATAACCTATTGGGAAGTGGGTGTGTGTGTTTTGGGTGGCGGTTTCTCAGGGGATATAAGCCGGCCTGCGAGACCGGCCAAAGTCGTCTTGTTCCTGATCGAATAAAGTACGCTTTGCTGAAACCACTCTCCGTCTGTGTACTTTTCACCCACGTTAAAAGGAACGCGAGGGCCTCCAATGAAGCTGATGGGCAGTCAGTTCAGAAGGAAATCATACCTCTTCACATAAAGAGTGTGACTAAAACGTGGAAGTCGCTGCCTGAGGGGACGTGGTGATGGCCACAGGCATAAACAGCTTGAGAAGGGGATTGGATAGATTCATGGACGATCAGTCTATCCGTGGCTACTGGCCATGGTGGCTGAGGGGGGGGGGACCCTCCCCATTCAGAGGCACTAAACCACCGGATCCAAGAGCCAGGAGGCAGAATCAGGGTTCTTCTTATGTTCCAATGTCAGGAGCAGGTAGCCACTGGTGTGAAAGACCCAGGGGTCGTTTCGTAGAAAAAGAGCTAGGGGAACTCATTAGCATAACTCATTAGCATATGCCACACCCCCTGACATCATAAGGCCCGGCGGTGGACCTGCAAGGCCGGCGGGAGTGCGAGGAAGCCCCGCCAAGGCCCTCCCTGGCCCCAGGCAGGCAGGGGTGGGGAGAGGCGGGGAGGAAGCAACTTACCCTCCCTCTTCTCCTGCCTCCTCCTGGCTGAATGAGGTCCGGAAGCAGGGGGCGGCCAGAAGCAGGGGGCGGGGCTTCGTCGTGTGCCTCCCCCCCACCCGGGGGAACTGCGATCCTCCGCAATCCCCCCCCTGAATCGACCTCTGGCCGAGACCCTGAAGAGCCGCTGCCAGTCTGAGTAGACAATACTGACCTTGATGGACCGATGGTGTGATTCAACATAAGGCAGCTTCACGTGTGTATCTGCTCATGTGTGTCTCGCTCCACGTCAGGAGAGCCACAGTTTCCTTGTTCCAAAACGTGCCGTCCCCTCTCTGGCTGGCTTGGAGGGAATGTGGCCACGTGGAGGCCTTGTGCATCAGAGGTAGGGTTCCCAAGTACTTACCGCGATCCGGCGGGGGAAACAGGCTCCCCGGCTGGACCATTCCTCCTTGTAACACAGCCTGCCGTCGCCAGGAAGTGATGCTGGGTGACGCTCTGGCAATGGGGCTGAAAACTCGATGGTACCATCGAGTTTCCAGCCCCATTGCCAGAGCGTCACCCAGCATCACTTCCTGGCGATGGCATGGTGTGACGCATCTGTTGTTCCTGCGGGAATGATCCTGTGAAGACGTCTGTGTCCCCCGCCGAATCATGGTAAGTACTTGGGAAGCCTGATCAGAGGGCAACAGCCATGACGTGGCCTCGCTGCATGGAACGGTGGTGGTTGTTCCTTGCATGGCCCCATTCCAGAAAGCCCCCGCCAGAGAAGAAAGTCTTCAGAAGATGCCTTCCAAGGCCCGTTCTTACCTGGTTTCCTTTGGTTCCAGGGTGCCCCTCTTTTCCAGGGTGGCCCTAAGAGAGGAGAATCGGTATCAGAACACTGGCTGACTGAACGTGGACTTTAATTTGGCTGGGAAATGGCATCTGTAGGCAACCAGAGCCCTTCCTGTTAAAAACGGCTGCTAGGCCGGAGAAAACCCGGGCACTTCCTGTTCAAAATGGCTGCTCGGCCAGAGAAAGCCTGAGCACTTCCTGTTCAAAGTGGCTGCTAGGCCAGACAAAGCCTGAGCCCTTCCTGTTCAAAATGGCTGCTAGGCCAGAGAAAGCCTGAGCACTTCCTGTTCAAAATGGCTGCTAGGCCAGAGAAAGCCTGAGCCCTTCCTGTTCAAAATGGCTGCCAGGTCATAGAAGGCCCAAGCACTTTCTGTTCAAAGTGGCTGCCAGGCCAAAGAAAGCTTGAGCACTTCCTGTTCAAAGTAGCTGCCAGGCCAGAGAAAACCCAAGCACTTCCTGTTCAAAACGGCTGCTAGGCCAGACAAAGCTTGAGCCCTTCCTGTTCAAAATGGCTGCTAGGCCAGAGAAAGCCTGAGCCCTTCCTGTTCAAAATGGCTGCTAGGCCAGAGAAAGCCTGAGCCCTTCCTGTTCAAAGTGGCTGCTAGGCCAGACAAAGCCTGAGCCCTTCCTGTTCAAAATGGCTGCCAGGCCATAGAAGACCCGAGCACTTCCTGTTCAAAGTGGCTGCTAGGCCAGACAAAGCCTGAGCCCTTCCTGTTCAAAATGGCTGCTAGGCTACAGAAAGCCTGAGCCTTTCCTGTTCAAAGTGGCTGCCAGGCCAGACAAAGCCTGAGCCCTTCCTGTTCAAAACAGCTGCTAGGCCAGACAAAACCTGAGCCCTTCCTGTTCAAAATGGCTGCTAGGCTACAGAAAGCCTGAGCCCTTTCTGTTCAAAGTGGCTGCCAGGCCATAGAAGGCCTGAGCACTTCCTGTTCAAAATGGCTGCTACTAGGCCAGAAACAACCACTCCCTTCCTCTCAAACACTCCTACTGTGTGGAGCAGGGGACGGGTATGGGAGACTGCAGGGAGGGGGCAAGTACTTACAGGGGGTCCGTCCGAGCCTGGCATCCCGGGGAGGCCAGGTTTCCCATTGGGGCCCTTAGGGGGAGAGAAGGAGAAACACGTCAGGCCAGCAGTGGCTTGGCACCCTAACCCAGACGTTCCCACAGCAGTGGAGGGGGGCACACATCACCTTTTCCCCCGGAGGCCCCATAGGGCCTTGCGGTCCGGCCAGACCCTAGAAAGAAACGCAGAGGAAGACTCAACGTCAGACAGTCCCCGCGACTTCCAGTATCCCAACCCCCTAGATCCAACCACTTTTCCAGTACCCCAGACCCTTAGATCCCTTACTCCCAAGGAGCCCAGAAGACCCCCATTAGGCACAAGGAGAACGGAATGCCACCTAGCTAGCGGCAGACACACACAAACAATGAATGAACTCTGGAAGAGATCAGGGCCCTGCGGGACCTTTTACAGTTCTACAGGGCCTGCAAGACGGAGCTCTTCCGCCAGGCTTTCATCTAAGAGCTGCCACCACTATTAACAACTGCGACAGCCCGCAGAGAATGGTCCCTGGTTGGTTCTCGATAGCCTAGGCGCGCCAAGTACATCTGAGGAAGATCGGTGGGCTGGAATTTCAACAACTACGGAATGCACTCACACGGTAACGCCATCATCACGACATTAAACAACAAAGCTAGCACTTTGACGTTGTATTGTTTTAATGATTTGTTTTTAAATGTTTCATGAACTTTTGATTGTTATTCTGAATTTTATCCCGTGTAAGCTGCCCTGAGCCTGCTCCAGTGGGGTAGGGTGGGGTATCAATCGTAAAATAAAAAAATAAACACACACACACACACACACACACTTAGCATGGCCAAGGCTCCCAGGTCAATCCCTGACATCTTTTTGTTTCCTAGAAAGGACCAATTCCCGCAATGAGCATCGGTCAGTAGCAGTTATCCATGCGCAGCAGAGCCTCCATGTTCAGAGGCAGTCTCTCTCTCGAGACCAGATGTTAGGGACCATGAAAAGGGAGGTGGGGGCTGCAACTGCCATGCCCCAGTGGGAGGGCTTCAGGGTGGCCAGCCTCCAGGTGAGGCCTGGGGGATCTCCCGCTTTTACAACCGGTCTCCAGCTGGAAGAGATCAGCTCCCCTGGAGGAAATGGCTGCCTTGGAGGTCGGACCCTATGGCATCGTACCATGCGGAGGCCCCTCCCCTCCCCAAAGCCCGCCCTCTCCCAGATCCGCCCCCAAAGTCTCTGGGTATTTCCCGACCCAGACCTGGCAGCCCTCAGCTTCTTGGAGGCATCTGGCCAGCCATTACGGGAAACAGGAGATTGGTCTAGACGGCCCCCACTTTTCTCTGACCCAGCGGGGCTCACCTGCATCCGAGGTCCCCTCTTACCTGAGTCCCTGGGGTTCCCTGCTGACCGGGGGGGCCTGGCTCCCCTTGTGGCCCCTGGTTGGGAAAAACAACAACAAAGTGTAAGGTCATCAAGCTGCTGGAGGGACCAGCGGTCTCCTTCTCAGAGGGCAGCTCCCTGCACCAGTTAAGGAGAAAGGGGAGCGGTGGCACAGGGGATTTATCCTCTGGTTAAACATCTGAGCTGAACAGGACGGCTGTCAGTTCGAGCCCCGCACTGGTGTGAGCTACCAAGCCTTGTCCCCAGCTCGCCGTCCAGCCAGCGGTTCGAAAGCTTCGGCGCGTAGATAACCCCCCCCCCGGTGGGAAAGTGTTAGCCGACAAACAGAAGGTCCTCGCGTAAGCTCAAAAGCGGAGAGAGATCTACACGGCTTGTTAGCCGACAAATGGAAGGTCCGCGCGTAAGCTCAAAAGCGGAGAGAGATCTACACAGCTTCAAAGAAAAGCCTGCGATGGGCCATTCCGGCCAGACGGTGGCAGTGGTGCGCTGCAACCGAGAAAATGCTGACGACATCAAGCGACACCGACTAAAGAATGCTGCCAGGACACGTCTGATGCTTACAGCTGACCAAGCTCCCTGTCGACTGCGAAGTGTGTGTGATTAAAAATGATATATGTTGTCCTCCCTTACCCCCATCATTGTGAGTCCCGTGTCTACACAGGAGTAACTGTAAATCGCTCAGAGCCGGCAGCTCTGCAAGGATTGAGCGATCAATAAATTGAAAGATTATTATTATTATTATTAGAAAGAACGCAAAACATCCTAAAAGGAGACCATCAAGGCTGGAAAAACGGGAAGTCTTTTGTCCTCCCGTTTCCCTAAATGCCTCCAGGCTGGGGCTTCGGTGAAAGTCAGAAACCTGGGGCCACCACACTGCTGGCCCTGATGGCTTTCTCTCGTGGTACGGAAGGACCTGTGAGGAGAACTTCCCCTGTTCCCTCCAGGGGAAACAAATGTTTTTCTCCCGTCCCACAACTAGGAAACTGTCAATGCACTAAACTCCCTCCAGGCTGGAAACCATGCACTCTAGTCTCAGAAGTCGGGTTGTGGCTACTGAGGAGTGACGGAAGGGCACTCTGCCCATGCCCAGAGGCATGCACAAGTTTGCTTCTTTGCGGTGGGATGTGCTGTCATCTTCCTTACGGAGGTTTTGAAGCCAAGATTTGGGTATCAGATCAGTTCCAGATCACCCGGCCTCAAGCAGAGGACAGGATGATCAATGCTCTTCTTTTTCAAAAAGAGAAGATACAAACACGATCCCTCTTTAAAAAGGCAGATGAGCGAAATATAGAGACTTTGTGTTTTATTAATAAGTACTGTGCGTATGGATAACATTTCTCTTCTTGTTTATTAGATATTGTTGAAAGATACTGTGTACAACTAACAAGTAATACAAGATGTAAAAATATATAAAACTCAATAAAAATGCTATTTAAAAAAGAAAAAGGCAGATGAGCTTTAGAGGTTCTTCAATGGCTTGGTTTCTACGATGCAGATATCTCTTTGACGAAGTTAATGATAACTGATAAGTCTGTCTGGCACCCAAGCCTTTCCCCTTCCCGCCCCCGTATGACACACTCACCAGGTTCCCCTTTGGCCCGTGCGGCCCATCCATGCCACGCACGCCCTGCCAAGACACAGAGAGAGAGGCGTGGCGGTTAGGGGCAGAGCTAAGGGGGTTGCACCTCGCAGAGGTGGAAGATCCCCTCCCCAGGACTTACCGGTGGGCCTGCGATTCCTGGGGGCCCTTTGGGGCCGAGCAAACCACGGGGTCCCTGTGAAGAGGCAAACGAAAGCGGGCTGTCAACAGTGTTCCCTCTAAGCTGAGCTAGTGTGAGCTAGCTCAGTTTTTTAGCCCCCGGCTCACATATTTTTCTCTTAGCTCAGGGAGGATGTGGCTCCAGAGGCAAACTAAGTTATGCAGTAGCCCAATCGCTCGCTCACAGCTTTAGTGCCAGTGGCTCACATCACAAAGTAGAATTTTTGCTCACAGGACTCCACAGCTTTGGGGGAACGGAAATGTACACCGGTGACAGTACACCGGTGAAGAGGCTGAGAGGACGGGTCCTTCTCCTACCGACATGGGCCCCGAGTGCATCACTTTGTACTGATATGCAGGGGATACAGTTGAGATCTAAATTATGAATTTAATATATTTCTTCCAAAAGTGCTGGATGTTCACTTTCCCCATGTATTTCAATTACGGCGATAGCATTTTGTCTAAAAGCCTCTGTGCCGTCGTGAAGACTTCCTTGAATCGATGGAAACCGGGGCTGTAAATCTTCCACGTGGCTTGAAAAAGACACGTCTCTCTCAGGGCTCACGGGACTAAAATGGTCCTCTGTAGAACAAAACGGGGGTGGGGCCTCCATCGGGAGAGCCCCCATTGCACGGTGCAGCCCAGAGACAAACGTTTTATCTCCTCGAGTGCTGTTTGGGAGAACACGGCCCCGATCCTTTTCATTTTCGGGAGCCAAAGGCTGCATGCACGGCACCCGGGCCTCTGCTGAGTCCTGAGCCGCGCCACCTTTTCCCAGAATCCCTTGCAGGCACCGAGGGCAGGGGGGCACCTACCGGCTCTCCAGGAAGCCCACGTGGTCCCACATCTCCGTCGTCTCCCTACGAGGAAAGAAAGGATCTCAGCGTCACGCGGGCATTAGCGCAATGTGAGGGGGGGCAATTCAGCTCAGAGAGGTGCCTCCTTCCCGCCACCACGATAGCGGCACCATTCAATTGGGCCTGAGACCCTGACGAGACACCTCGCTTCTCAGCCCGGGGATCTCAGTTTCCCAGGGGTCATTTCCTGCAGGAGCGCACAGGAGCGGAGCTCTGGCAGTAAAGTGTCCAGGGGGTGGCCACATGCAACAAGCCCCACCCTCAGTCAGAGCAAAAAGCAGCCAGGTAAGTTGCAGAGGGCCCCCCCCCGGTCCCCCGGTCCAAAACAGTCCAGTGGCACCTTTAAGACCAAGTTTTATTCAGGTACAAGCTCTCCCTCCTCTGTGAGGACAGATCTGCATGTTCCCCCCCCCCGCCCGCCCAATAGCTAGCAATCCAAAACAGTCCAGTGGAGCCTGAGTGGTGGGTGTTGCCTTCTAACACACTTCCGGTGAGGTCAGGGGGTGTGGCATATGCAAATGAGCTATGCTAATGAGTTATGCTAATGAGCTCCTGCACCTCCTTTTCTACTAAATGACCCCTGCAGTTTCCAGGGCTTTGAGGGGGGAAACCGAGCTCCTCATTTTCAAGACAGTGGAAATAACTAGGAAGCAGGGGCTTTTTTGGTAGAAAAAGCCCAGCAGGAACTCATTAGCAAATAGGCCACACCCAACAGCAGAAATTCATTTGCTTATTAGAACACACCCCTGACAGCACAGCTCATTAGCATATTAGGCCACACACCCCTTGTTCGCAGAAGTGTGGTCATCCAGACACACTCACCTTTTGCCTCTTATTCTGTTTACCTTGTTTGTTGTCCAAACCCAGGGCCTTTTTTGTAGCAGGAACTCCTTTGCATGTTAGGCCACACACCCCTAATGTAGCCAGTCCTAATGAGTTTCTGCTGCTGGGTGTGGCCTATTATGCTAATGCGTTTCTGCTGGGCGTGGCCAACTCGGGAGCCTGCCGGAACTCCGTTCCTGTGCGTTCCTGCCCAACAATAGCCCTGCTAGGAAGTATCACAAATGGGGCCAAGTTGAGGCTTGGCTCAGTTTCCGCAGGCCGGGGGGGGGGATGGGGGGGCGTCTGGGCCCCAGGTCCCTCTTTGCCCCCATCTGCAAACAGGACGAGCCGAATAAACCGCCAAAGACCAGCAGATCAGCTAATATAGTCTTGATGCTTTGCAGAACTTGGTGGCACTGGGGCTGGCTGCCGAATTTTGACCCTCCTTTCTAGCACAAAGTATTTCTCATTTTATTTATTTTACCTCATCTGTGCTGCACTTTTTTTTACCTCATGGGGACACAAAGTGGCTTACAACGTTCCCCCCCCCTTCCTCCATTTTAGATCTTCGTCCAGTAGCACCTGATACCCCCAATAAAATCTTGCTGGTCTCAGGTACAGGTGTTCTGCTGAAACTTTCCCCACTGTATGTTCACAACAACCCTGAGAGGTTGGCTAGGTGGAGAGTGTGCGGCTGGCCCACACTTGAGTGGCCAGGTGTGGATTTAAACCCGGGTCTCACAGATTTGAATCCAACACTCTTAACACAGGGGTGTCGAACTCATTTGTTACGAGGGCCGGATCTGACATAAATGAGACCTTGTCGGGCGGGGCCCTGTGTGCCATAAAATGTAATGCCAGGTAGCGGAGATAGAAAGTTTATAAAGGACACAAACACAAAGGGTTGGGTTTTTTTAACTTAAAATAAAAACGTGCTTAAAACACTAGCGTTCTTGCAATATTTTGTTTATTTAACAAGTGTCCAATAACTGACACCTCTTGCTCTGAATTATTGCCTCAAAATGCCTGTGCTGTCGCAGTCTTGACTATGCTGTTCAGGTGTATATCTGTAAGCTGCAAACGTACGATGACGCAGCAGCAGCAGAACTAGAAGCAGCAGCAGAAGGCAGTCAGAACTAGAAGCAGAACTAGAAGCAGCAGCAGAAGGCAGTCAGAACTAGAAGCAGAACTAGAAGCAGCAGCAGAAGGCAGTCAGAACTAGAAGCAGAACTAGAAGCAGCAGCAGAAGGCAGTCAGAACTAGAAGCAGAACTAGAAGCAGCAGCAGAAGGCAGTCAGAACTAGAAGCAGAACTAGAAGCAGCAGCAGAAGGCAGTCAGAACTAGAAGCAGAACTAGAAGCAGCAGCAGAAGGCAGTCAGAACTAGAAGCAGAACTAGAAGCAGCAGCAGAAGGCAGTCAGAACTAGAAGCAGAACTAGAAGCAGCAGCAGAAGGCAGTCAGAACTAGAAGCAGAACTAGAAGCAGCAGCAGAAGGCAGTCAGAACTAGAAGCAGAACTAGAAGCAGCAGCAGAAGGCAGTCAGAACTAGAAGCAGAACTAGAAGCAGCAGCAGAAGGCAGTCAGAACTAGAAGCAGAACTAGAAGCAGCAGCAGAAGGCAGTCAGAACTAGAAGCAGAACTAGAAGCAGCAGCAGAAGGCAGTCAGAACTAGAAGCAGAACTAGAAGCAGCAGCAGAAGGCAGTCAGAACTAGAAGCAGAACTAGATTTTCTACGAAATGACCCCTGATAATAAACAAACACCACAGTGCCCCAGTGGACCCGCAGGAAGTGGGACACCCCAACTCTAAGCAGTATTATTATTATTACTACTACTACTATTACTATTACTATTATTACTATTATTAAAATGTCTAGATCGGCCAGTCCCTGAGTACACAAGGCTCTGGGTGATTTACAACAGGTTAAAAACAGCACAAAATTTCAGATTAAAAGCAACGAATCAATTATCCTTAATTTAACAGTCTCCAGATGGCCTCCTTAATTTTAATCCAAAACCTACTTTGGGCTGCACTTCTATCTCGCGGGCAGGTTAAAGAGGAGGCCGAAGCGGGCAGAATGGAAGAAAAGAGGCCGGTGCCAGCCAGCGTTCCCTCTAAGCTGAGTTAGCGTGAGCCAGCTCACAGTTTTTTAGCCTCCGGCTCACACATTTTTATCTCAGCTCAGGAAGGATGGCTCCAGGACAGCTTAGAGGGAGCATTAGTGCCAGCTACAATGGGAGACCGTTGCTGTTCCCAACCAAAAGCCTGGCAGAACATCTCTGCCTTGCCGGCCCTGCGAAACGGCATTAAGTCCCGCAGGGCCCTGACGGAAGTTGGCAGAGTCCCACCAGGTCGGAGCAAAGCGGGCAAAGTTCCCACCGCTTTAATATTAGGCGTAAATACGGCTGTTAATAGATAATAGAACCAGGGGTCATTTCCTGCAGGAGCGCACAGGAGCGGAGCTCCGGCAGTAAAGAGCCCAGGGGGCGGGCACATGCAACAAGCCCCACCCCCTGCTCCCAGCAGCCCTCAGTCCGAGCAAGAAGCAGCCAGGTAAGTGGCAGAGCTCCCCCCGCCCCCCCGGTCCAAAACAGTGCAGTGGCTCCTTTAAGACCAAGTTTTATTCAGGTACAAGCTCTCCCTCCTCTGCCAGGACAGATCTGCACGTTCCCCCCCCCCCCCAAACTAGCAATCCAAAACAGTCCAGTGGAGCTTGAGCGGTGGGTGTTGCCTTCTGACACACTTCCGGTGATGTCAGGGTGTGTGGCCTATGCAAATAAGTTATGCTAATGAGTTGTACTAATGAGCTCCTGCACCTCTTTTTCTACGAAATGACCCCTGGCTAGACTCACACACACTCCCAAACACATCCCCGTCCCATCCGTCACCACCAGTACTGACCCTCTCGCCGTCTTCGCCGTGGGGGCCAGGGAGGCCTTGCGCACCGGAGTCACCCTGGTGTGGAGGGGAAGAGAAAAAAAATCCGTGAGCCCGGGCTGGCTAGCAAGAGACGCATCGGCCGCCTCTCCACGGCAAACCTGGCCAGCCCTTTCCCTGGAATTCTAGGACCTGCAGTTCTGTGAGGGGCTCGTGGGACTCTGAGCAGCTGCGGAAATCTCAACCGGTGCGTGCACAGTAAAGGAGGGGAAGCTTCACCAGGCGCATTTCTGCCTGAGGTCAAGCGGGGCGGGCGGAAGAGAGGAAGGCAGTTCTATAGGCAATTCCCAAGATTCCTGGGGGAGAAGCAATGAGAACGGAGCCGGTTTAAAACCAGTTGGAGCCAGTGGTGCAGAAGTGGAGACAGGGACAGAAAATATGTCCGGGGGAGGAAGATGATGATGAAGAAGAGATTGGATTCCTACCCTGCCCTTCACTACCCGAGGGAGTCTCAGAGCGGATTACAAACTCCTTTCCCTCCCCCTCCCCACAACAGACACCCGGTGAGGTAGGTGGGGCTGAGAGAGCTCTGACAGAAACTGCTCTTTTTTGAAGAACAGCTCTTATCAGAACTACGGCTTGCCCAAGGCCATCCAGCCAGGTGCAACTGGAGGAGGAGTGGAGAATGGAACCCGGTTCTCCCAGATAAGAAGAAGAAGAAGAAGAAGAAGAAGAAGAAGAAGAAGAAGAAGAAGAAGAAGAAGAAGAAGAAGAAGAAGAAGAAGAAGAAGAAGAAGAAGAAGAAGAA
>NW_015165276.1:183101-183541 GCF_001447785.1 Gekko japonicus
GGGGGAACCTGTCAATGTGACTGGAGTGGAGGGAGGCGTTGTGGCAACCGGACGCCAGCAGGGGGCAGCAGACCCAGAGCCAGCCCTGGATGCGGTTTAGTTGACAGACACCTCCACACACACACACGGACACACGGATGCAAATGAGGCATTTTGCGGGCAAAGTCTCGGTTGCTGTTGGCTCGGCATAGTCACTCACAGGGTGCCGCACAGTGTGCAAAAGACACTGATAGGTGGTCACTGAGGCTGCGGGAACAGGCAGTGCATACACGTCCACACACAAGTTATTTCACCGAAGGGCTACAAGTCCCTTAGGTAGGGAATTCTTTTGGAGGGGGCCTGGAGGGGGTACCAGCTAATTAAATGGAAGTACAGTGCAGGTGATAAGCTGGAACACTTTGGGGGCAACCCAGGAGGGAGGGGGCCCAGAAGAAACACTA
>NW_015165276.1:183591-194250 GCF_001447785.1 Gekko japonicus
ATGGGGGGGGGGGTTTCATTGTGGCCTGCCCTCCCTCCTTCCCTGGCATTCTGGACATCCTCCCCGCCCCGTCTGCCACACTTACCCGATGTCCCTTTTCCCCCGGCAGGCCCGGGAGTCCGTCGAAGCCGCGGTCGCCCTGCAGAGAGAAAACCCAAGGGCCAGGCCCTCTTTGTTCATTTATTCCCTTATTTAAAATACTTATTCGCAGCCTTTCTACCTTGAGGCCCTGACCTCGGGACCGGAGACCCCCAAAAAGGAGAAAGGTGCCCCCCCCTCGTGAGCTCTCTGCCCTCGACTTCTTCGTCTGGGAGCCCCCCCCACCCCCAGAGCCCTCGCGAAGCAGAGACCGGAAGGGGACTCGGGCCTCTCCAGGAAGGAGATGCTGCCTCACCTTGACGCCATGTTCCCCAGGCATGCCCCGGCCCCCGTCAGCTCCGGCTCGACCCTGGGAAGGGGATGGCACACAGAGAGAAGGCATGAGAGACAGCCCGTCCCCTCGGCCTCAGGCCTGCTCTCCACACGCGGCCCTCAGTCCCAAAGAGCAACTTACCCGGCGGCCTGATTTCCCTGGTGGGCCGGTCAGCCCTGCGGGCCCCCGCGGGCCCTAGAGAGAGAGGGAGACAGATAGCAGAGACTTATTCTGAGGTCTATGAGGAAAGGTTACAGCGCTTGGGGCTCTTTAGCTTGGAGAAACGATGGCTGAGGGGTGACATGATCGAGGTTTATAAGATTATGTCCTCCTTCACCCAAAGCGTGATTAACACGTGGAATTCACTGCCACAGGAGGTGGTGGCGGCTACCTTATCGGGGTTGATAAGATTATTCATGGGATAGAGCAAGTAGAGAAAGAGGTACTTTTCTCCCTTTCTCACAATACAAGAACTCGTGGGCACTCAATGAAATTGCTGAGCGGTCGGGTTAGAACGGATAAAAGGAAGTCCTTCTTCACCCAAAGAGTGATGAACACATGGAATCCACTGCCACAGGAGGTGGTGGCAGCTACCTTATCAGGGTTGATAAGATTATGTTTATGTCATGTTTATGTCATATATGTTTATGTCATGTCTAAAAAATAAAAAAAAATTGAAGAGGTAAAAAAACAACACATGGAATCCACAGCCATAGGAGGCGGCGGCGGCTACAAGCATGGACAGCTTCAAGAGGGAATTGGATAAACATCTGGAGCAGAGGTGCATCGGTGGCTATTAGCCACAAGGTATAGACAGGGACTCTGGGGCAAGTGATGCTCTGTCTTCTTGGTGCTTTGGTGGCGGGCAACAGTGGGAGGGCTTCTAGTGTCCTGGCCCTGCTGGTGGACCTCCTGGTGGCACCTGGTATTCTTGGCCACTGTGTGACAGAGTGTTGAGCTGGATGGGCCTCTGGCCTGATCCAACACAGCTTCTCTTATGTTCTTTTGTTTGGGGCAAGGGATGCTCTGCATTCTTGGTGCTTTGGTGGGGTGCAACAATAGGAGGGCTTCTAGTGTCCTGGCCCCACTACTGGGCCTCCTGGTGGCACCTGGTGTTTTTGGCCACTGAGTGACATGGAGTGTTGGACTGGATGGGCCATTGGCCTGATCCAACATTGGCTTCTCTGGTGTTCTTATGTTGGGCTGGAGGGGCCATTGGCCTGATCCAACATTGGCTTCTCTGGTGTTCTTATGTTGGGCTGGAGGGGCCATTGGCCTGATCCAACATTGGCTTCTCTGGTGTTCTTATGTTGGGCTGGATGGGCCATTGGCCTGATCCAACATTGGCTTCTCTGGTGTTCTTATGTTGGGCTGGATGGGCCATTGGCCTGATCCAACATTGGCATCCCTGGTGTTCTTATGTTGGGCTGGATGGGCCATTGGCCTGATCCAACATTGGCTTCTCTGGTGTTCTTATGTTGGGCTGGATGGGCCATTGGCCTGATCCAACACTGGCTTCTCTGATGTTCTTATGTTGGGCTGGATGGGCCATTGGCCTGATCCAACATTGGCATCCCTGGTGTTCTTATGTTGGGCTGGATGGGCCATTTGCCTGATCCAACATTGGCTTCTCTAGTGTTCTTGCGTTGGGCTGGATGGGCCATTGGCCTGATCCAACATTGGCTTCTCTGGTGTTCTTATGTTGGGCTGGATGGGCCATTGGCCTGATCCAACACTGGCTTCTCTTACGCTCTTACGTTCTGGGCTGGGGAGACGTGCCAAAGGCCGCAGTGGGAAAAGGGAGGGTGCAGGGCCAGGGCGGGAGGTTTGTCGCTGGGGCCCAAGGGTCCTCTTACCTGAGGTCCAAAGTCTCCAGCCTCACCCTTTATGCCGGGGTTGCCGGGTTGCCCCTGGAAGAGAAACGCATGGTGGTGAGCGACCTCTGTGGGCCCCCTCCCCCAAGCCAGTTTTGGCATCAGACGCCGGGGATCAGAACCCGCGTCCAGCGGTGCGCCGTGCCACAGTCGGCAGGGGCGCCAAGGAAATAAGGATTGGGGGAGAGCCTCGACATTCCCACCAACTGGCTTGGGCACTTCTAGTCTTGCTGGTGATGCACAAATGGGGGGGGGGAGGCGTTGCCCACAATGCCCTCCCTTTCTCCTCAGAGCTGTCTTTTTCTCCCCCCCCCATGTTTATTTTCCATGATTTCAGTCTAATTACAGACATTTCATTATCTCAGACAACACAAGTTTTTAGAGTCATTACATCCAAGTACGTGTCTTATATCAATGACTAGCTATTTTCTCTTTCCCCTTTCTTATTATGTTTTTACATGTTTTATCCAGTTATAAACCCTGAACCATCTTTTATTCTGTATTTTGTGGTCTTTATCCTGCAGTATTAAACTCAGATTGTCCATTTGCGCTAACTCAAGGAGTTTTGTGATTAGGTCCTCTTTCGAGGGTGTTTTGTCCGTTTTCCAGTTTTTAGCCACTAGTATTCTCGCAGCTGTTATGATGTATACTAATAAATATACATCTTGCTTGACGTAACCTTTTGGAATTTTATTCAATAGATAAATTTCAGGTGCTATGAGCAATGTTCCCTCTAAGCTGTGGAGTCCTGTGAGCAAAAAGTCTACTTTGTGAGCTACTGGCATTCAAGTTGTATCAGTTAGTTTGCTCTGGAGCCCCATCCATCCTTCCTGAGCGAAGACAAAAATGTGTGAGCCAGAGGCTAAAAAACTGTGAGCTAGCTCACACTCACTCAGCTTAGAGGGAACACTGGCTATGAGCTGGGTTTTGCTGTTGCCTTTCTCGGCAAATTGGCGTTCCCTTGGAGAAAAGCCACGGGAGGGAAGGAACCTGGCTTCCCCCTCACGACAAAGAAGAGTCACGTTTTCCCCTTCCAGGTTTAGGAATGGGGGGGGGGAGATGCAGTTTGCCCCTGCAGCAGAGATTCTCCACAGGGATCCTGAGGCTATAGCCCCTCCTGTGCCCTCAGGAACATCTGGAAGGCCCGGCCGTGAGGAGAGCTGCTTGAGGAACGCTCAGCTCCTTCTGCACCCCAAAGCAGCCACACTGAAGACGCCCAGAGGCAGGGGAGGGGAAACCGCGCTGCCGGGACCAGGAGACATCTGGGCATATTCCACACCACAGCCGTATTTGGCAGTCCAGAGGCAACTCTTTTTTTGGGGGGGCCACACCCGTCACATTCCGTACAGCTGCACAGGTGTGCAGAAGGAGCGGCAGTTTGCTGTTCAGGGCTGTCACGTCTCAGAGGGCTGAAAGCTGTCTGGTAGGGAGAGAGCAGACACACACACACAACCCATTCCCCCACACAGACGTCAAAGGTTCTGCCGCATGTAGGCATGTTCCCCCGAAGACCTCCTGGAAAGTCCCACACACACCAATGCTCCCTCTAAGCTGTGGCATCTTGTGAGCAAAAGCTCTACTTTGTGAGCTACTGGCATTGAAGTTGTGAGCGAGCCATTTGGCTACTGCATCAATTAGTTTGCTCTGGAGGCGGAGCCCTCCTTCCTGAGCGGAGACAAAAATCTGTGAACTGGAGGCTAAAAAAACTGCAAGCTAGCTCACACTCACTCAGCTTAGAGGCAACACTGCCACACACACTCCTCACACTCGAGAGCCAGTTTGGTGTAGTGGTTAAGTGCGCGGACGCTAATCTGGGAGAACCGGGTTTGATTCCCCCCTCCTCCATTTGCACCTGGCTGGATGACCTTGGGCAAGCCTTAGCTCTGGCACAGCTGTTCTTGAAAAAGAGCAGTTTCTGTCAAGAGTTCTCTCAGCCCCACCTACCTCACAGGGTGTCTGTTGGGGGGAGGGGAAGGGAAAGGAGTTTGTAAGCCGCTCTGAGACACCTTTGGGTAGTAAAGGGCGGGGTATAAATCCAATCTCTTCTTCTTCTTCTTCTTCATACCCACCCACGAACTTGAGGATTTACATCACCGGGGTCATTTCCTGCAGGAGTGCACAGGAGCGGAGCTCCGGCAGTAAAGAGCCCAGGGGGCGGGCACATGCAACAAGCCCCACCCCCTGCTCCCAGCAGCCCTCAGTCAGAGCAAGAAGCAGCCAGGTAAGTTGCAGAGCCCCCCCATAGCTAGCAATCCAAAACAGTCCAGGTTTTATTCAGGTACAAGCTCTCCCTCCTCTGCGAGAACAGATCTGCCCGTTCCCCCCCCCAATAGCTAGCAATCCAAAACAGTCCAGTGGAGCCTGAGTGGTGGGTGTTGCCTTCTGACACCCTTCCGGTGATGTCAGGGGGTGCGGCATATGCAAATAAGTTATGCTATGCTAATGAGCTCCTGCACCTCTTTTTCTACGAAATCACCCTTGTACATCACTGTATCCTAGTCCGAGGGCTAAATTTTTAGCAGTTATTTTATCTGGTCTTAGTGTTTACCCAGTTGAGGGGGGGAAATCTCATTTTTGTTATCTGACACTGATGCATAGGTAAAGGTAAAGGTTTCCCTTGCTCGAAAGCCAGTCGAATCCGACTCTAGGGTTGCGGTGCTCATCTCCGTTTCAAAGCCGAAGAGCCAGCACTGTCCGAAGACATTTCCGTGGTCATGTGGCCGGCATGACTAAACGCCGAGGTGCACAGAACGCTGTTCCCTTCCCACCGAAGTGGTACCTATTTATCTACTTGCAATTTCTTGCTTTCGAACTGCTAGGTTGGCTGAAGCTGGAACTAGAGACGGGAGTTCACTCCGTCATGCGGCACACTCGGGTCTCGGACTGCTGAATTACCGACCTTCCACAGCCTGCAGTTCAGAGCCTTAACCACCTGAGCCACCGATGCATCCGTCTCTTATAAAGTTTCATTATTTGCCCTTGCTGCAAAGAATACACGTTCAAAAGTGGCATCAGGAAGGGGCATTATTCAGGCTACTGTGTTAAATTAGTCGCATTGTGTTACTGATCTCTGGTATTTTTGTCTATTCTGACTCCAACCTATAGCTTGCGCGCAATTTGTGTTCCGTAATTTTGTAACAGCCAAAGGCGAATTACAAGGAACTAAACTGAAACACTCCTCATACCCACCAAGGGCCCAGAACGGCCAGTATATCCCATCGGTCCTGGGGGGCCACGCAAGGCCAGCTGAAAGAAAGAAGAAGAAAAAAAGAGATGTTGGGATTCTTTTTCAATATCGACGGATGCATTCCAAACACAAGAGCCACTCCAAAAACGCGTACCACCACGGAGACTTGGCGACTGTGGAACTTGTCAAAGAACCTTCAAGCTGGAGAGACATAAATAAACTTTTCCCACATTGACTACATTAGATGGCGTAACATTCTGTCTACCTAACAAACAACATTTAACTGTATCATGACTGAAAAGTAAGTAACTTGTATTCCAACAGAAGGGGGTCATCCGAGAGTCACATAAAGTGGAGACCCTTATAAAAGGACAGGGGGATCTCTCTGATCTGCCTGTCATCAAAAGAAACCTCCATCTGAGCAGGAAGAACTTCCATTCATACTACAATCTCCACTCCCTTAACCTGTACCCCGTAAAATCCCCCCCCTTTAGATCCCCTTTCTCCTTCCCACGCGGACCTGGTTTATCCACCACTCATCTGCTGCCTCCTCCAATGTTTAAAAGGCACATAGTTTTAAAAGGAAGGGGGGAGGAATTTGCTCCAGACTTCTGAGTCGAAACTTACTACTTAGGTGTCACTGTGTGCTTTTGGTGTCTGCCCACGAAGCCTGCAAATCTTGTGATCAGTTCTTGTGATCACGTCTGCAAACAGCTCCTCACTTCGCAAAAGAAGCCAGTCACTGGGATGACCTGCATGTGACCCCTGGGCAAAACTGCCTTTTCTGCACTGGTCATGCAGCACGGAGTGCTTCTGGCATGGGGGCGAAGGCCACCTGGCCTGCTGCTGTGCTCAATAGGAACTCTGACAGGGCGCATGAAAATCAGCCACTCAAGAGCTTGTATCATACATTACTGTGCAGATTCAAACAAAGAGTGTTCACCCAGCAGTTACACTAATCTCAAAGTCTGCAGTAGGAGAAAATAGCAATAGTCCAGTAGAACCTCAAGGACTAACAAAATTTGTGGCAGGAGATGAGCTTTCGTGACTCACTGCTCACTTCTTCGGATACAGCTAGAATGTGAGTCCATCTGTCCTCATGTCTTGAACAATTTCAGATGATGAATGACAATAGCAGGGAAATGACAAGAGCGGGTGAATGACAACAGCAGGCATGATTGGACTAGGCGTGATATGCAGAGGGGCCGTAGGTGTGGAGAAATCAGCATTAGGTAATGAGACAGGAAACCCAGGTCTTGATTCAGTCCAGGAGGATGCACTGTCTTCCGCTTCATTATCAGTTGCAATTCAGCAGTCTCTCTGTCTAATCTCCCTTTGAAAAAGAGTACTGCTACTCGTAAGTCGGTGACTGAATGCCCTGGAGGGTTAAAATGTCCCCCCACTGGTTTTTGAATGTTGTGGTTTCTAATGTCAGACTTCTAGCCATTTATTCTTTGTCGTAGGGACTGGCCTGTTTGTCCAATGCAGAGGCTCTGCCGCTTGTCTCGATCTAGTGAGAATCTGAGGAGGGGTCTTGGAGGGGCTTGCAAAGGCAACAAGGATTTTGGTCTAGAGAGGAAACTGGAGAAAGAGAGACTGCTGAGTTGCAACGGATAATGCAGCGGAAGACAGTGCATCCTCCTGGACTGAATCAAGACCTGGGTTTCCTGTCTCATTACCTAATGTTGATTTCTCCACACCTGTGATACTGTGGGAGTTATGTAAGAAAAGCTGTTTAATTGAGCCGGTAATTGCTCTTTCTGTCTAATTCTGTTGTGTTTACGCTGTTGAAAATTAATAAAAACAAATATTAAAAAAAAATAGAGAGGAAACTGTCCTTTCCTTTCTGGATTTAAAATGGCAGCTTCTCCCCCCCCTTTCTGCGGGGACAGAAAAGCACACCCTTCTTCCGTGCTCCGAACTGTGAAGTGAGTCCCTGTGGGGGTTTCTGTCTCAAATGAAGGGGGTCATGCCTGCACTGCAGATGGGAGTTTCAGATTTCTGCCTGTCCTGTAAAGAGCTGAATGGCTGCCTAACGAACAAGGAGACGCCACCAGACGCTAAGCGGAGTCTCGCTTGCCGGAGTCATTTTGTTGAGCGATCCAAGACACGGAGAGGGAACAGAGACAGAGAAGAGAGCGGGAGGTAATTTATTCACCGGGTCAAGAGCGCTTCTGGCAAGAACGGGGAGAGGTGGGCGCAGGGCCAGGAGAGAATGAACGGGGAAAGGTGCAGGAAGTCACACGGCTGCAGGGAGGGATCGTGTGCAAGTACCTGCTGGTACCCCTGAGAATGGGCTAAAGCCACAACCGTCTTCCCTGTGGATTACAGGGGGAATCACCAGCGATCGGAGTGGGAGCAGAATTCTCTGCAGAAATACCCAGGATGGGGCTGGGCATGCAACGGGGTCCCTCTTCTCTTTCTCTTTTTTATAAATGTGAGGTAATTTGGTGAGCCGGTTTGGTGTAGTGGTTAAGAGCAGCAGGACTCCAATCTGGAGAACAGGGTTCGACTCCCCACTCCTCCACATGAAGCCAGCTGGGTGACCTTGGGTCAGTCACAAGCTCTCTCAGAGCTCTCTCAGCCCCGCCTACCTCACAGGGTGTCTGTTGTGGGGAGGGGAACGGAGTTTGTAAGCCGCTGTGAGACTCCTTCGGGTAGTGAAGGGCGGGGTATAAAACCAACTCCTCTTCTTCGTAATTTTCCTCCAGGCCAGATTGTGCCAGTGTCATGTATTGAGCCCAAGCCTTTCCTCTAGCTCAGTGGTGGTGAACCTATGGCACGGGTGCCAGAGGTGGCACTCAGAGCCCTCTCTGTGGGCACGCGTGCCATCGCCCCAGCCAGGCCCAGACCAGTATTAAAGTGTCGAATTCTCTGCCAAATAATTTTAAGTAAACGAAAGCATTTGGGATCGCTTTCCTTACTTTGTTTGGATCATCTTAAGTTAATGTATGAGTTGTTTTTTTCTAAAGTAAAACCTCAGTAAAGGTAAAGGTAAAGGTTCCCCTGCTCGAAAGCCAGTCGAATCCGACTCTGGGGTTGCGGTGCTCATCTCCGTTTCAAAGCCGAGGAGCCAGCACTGTCCGAAGACATTTCCGTGGTCATGTGGCCGGCATGACTAAACACCAAGGCGCACGGAATGCTGTTCCCTTCCCACCGAAGTGGTACCTATTTATCTACTTGCAATTTCTTGCTTTCGAACTGCTAGGTTGGCAGGAGCTGGAGCTACGGACGGGAGCTCACTCCGTCTTGCGGCACCCGGGTCCCGAACTGCTGAACTACCGACCTTCCACAGCCTGCTGTTCAGTGTCTTAACCGCTTGAGCACCGCAGAAAACCTCAGTATTCAGGTTAAATTGCCGTGTTGGCACTTTGCGACAAATAAGTGGGTTTTGGGTCGCAGTTTGGGCACTCGGTCTCTAAAAGGTTCGCCATCATTGCTCTAGCTGTACCTAGAATGGGCTGAGCTTACTCCTCTAGAACAATAGCTCACCTAAATCCAGGAACTAGCCCAGGGATAGCGAACCTTAAACCTCAAATGCCTCCCCGTGCCATCCCTGGCCTGTCCAAGGGTGCCCCACAGCCACGGGGTGCTTGCCTGGGCTCCCTGCAACCACAGGGTGCCCAGGCAAGCCAAGGGAAGGCACGGGGGTGTGGCCTAATATGCTAACGGGTTTCTGCTATTGGGTGTGGCCTATTATGCTAATGAGTTCCTGCTGGGCTTTTTCTACAAAAAAAGCCCTGCCTTCAGGGCGAGCCGAGCCGTGACTCCCGCCGGCCCCTCCCCTGCCAGCGATGTTGTTGGTTTTGAAGGGGCTCCTGGAAGGGGCTCTTCTCTCCTGCTGCAGACAGACGGAAGTGGCGACCGATGCTCCCTCTAAGCTGTGGAGTCTTGTGAGCAAGAATTCTACTTGGTGAGCGACTGGCATCAAAGTTGTGAGCGAGCGATTGGGCTGCTGCTTAACCTAGTTTGCTCTGGAGCCCTCCTTCCTGAGCGGAGACAAAAAGGTGTGAGCCGGAGGCTAAAAAACTGTGGGCTGGCTCACCCTAACTCAGCTTAGAGGGAACACTGGTGGCGACCCACCTTGACCCAGGCAAGGAGCTTTTCTCATCTACACCCAGGGCTCTCCCTGAGCCCAAGAGAGATGCGGGAGGCGCAGCAGTGGAGGCAGGCACAGAGGGAGATCCGGAAGGCCCCGCTTCAGTCGGGACTCTCAGGGGTGAACCTCCGTGTCGGGAATCAAAGCTGCTGAACAGGTGGGGGGGCCCCCATCTCCCCCCACCGCCGTTAGACTCACCCGGGCCTGCTGCAAGATGGCCTGAGCTTGGGCTTCCTGGGCGGACACCGCCGGCCCCTTCTCCCCTCCGCTGCTCCCAAAGCGGAACTGGAAAGAGAAGGAGGAAATCAGTCGTCAAGTCCCCCGGAGAAACACCCCTTTCGGGCCAAGTTCCCCCCCCCCAGAGGACCCCGTGGGGATTCCAGGCGGGAAACATCCAGAGCTGTGCTGTGCCCCACGCTGAGGGAAACTCCTGGTGTTCAAGAGACAAACCGCCCGCCTTCCCCCCTCAGTCAGGCCCTTCTTATAACTCACGACGATCCCCTCTGACTGGGAAGGCATCTCCGGGGACTTTTAAGTGGAGCTTGCTGCATTGGGATGAACCCGGGATCTCCCGTGGGGAAAACCTCCTGACACCGCTAGGTGAGACTGTCACGCTGAATAGCAACTGCTGAGAGCCTCTTTGGAAGCCCTGGCCTTGATGTCAACATAACATAGAGACGGTGGGCACACTTGGTGTTAGCTGGCGAACGGAAGGTTCGGCTCACAAGATCAAAAAAAGCCTAGAAGATCTCTTTGGCATCAAGAAGCCTGTAATGGGCCATTCCGGCCTGGCGGTGGCAGTATGGAGCTGCGACCCGAAGAGTCCTAGAGAGGAAGAGCTGACGTAATCCAGCCAAGCCAAGCCGAATGGGGAAAATGCCGTCCGGATCACGTCTGAGTTTCAGCTGAACTAATCCCCGTCGGCTGCAAAATGTGTGCTATGTAAAGATTATATGTGTTGTCCTCCCTTACCCCTATCAGGGGACGCCCTTGTGAAATGAGCAACTGTAAATCGCTCAGAGCTCTGCAAGGATTGAGCGATCAATAAATTGAAAGATTATTATTATTATTATTATTATTATTATTA
>NW_015165276.1:194264-198903 GCF_001447785.1 Gekko japonicus
ATTATTATTATTATTAACATAACATAAGAACATAAGAGAAGCCAATGTTGGACCAGGCCAGCGGCCCCTTCAGTCCAACACTCTGTGTCACACGGGGGCCAAAAACCAGGCGAGGGAGGGAAGGACCAGAGACTCTGGTCCTTTCCGCACTCGGGTCTCATCCCTGGTTTTATCAAGAGTTCAACTCACGACACAGTGCCTTGCATTTATCCCTGGTTATAACAGCATCCGTTTATCCCGGGACAAGGGTGGGGCGAAACCGGGTGGTGACCAATGTTCCCTCTAAGCTGCAGAGTCTTGTGAGCAAGAATTCTACTTTGTGAGCTCCTGGCATTAAAGTTGCGAGTGAGCAATTTGGCTACTGCATCAATTAGTTTGCTCTGGAGCCCTCCTTCCTGAGCTAAGACAAAAATGTGTGAGCTGGAGACTAAAAAACTGTGAGCTAGCTCACACTGACTCAGCTTAGAGGGAACATTGTGACCTCAATGTAACGTGGAAACAAAAATACCCCAAGATAATTACAGGGGTGAACTCGAGTGTCGTGCAGAATGTAAGTTCGAGGACAGGGTTGAACTAGGATTTAAAGTCTAGTGCGGAATCACCCATGGCCTCCTCCGTGGTGGCTCCTTGCCTTTGGAACACCCTCCGCCAGGAGGCTCACGTGGCCCTTACGTTCCTTGCCTTCTAGCACAGGCCTTCCTGAAGTATTTCTCTCTACCCAATAAGAGGGCTTTAACTAAGGTATTTCCCCCCCTCTCTTAGCAGTTTTAATGGCCTTCTTCTGACCTCTGGACTTTCTTACATCTTCATCTTTGTGCCGCTCCACGCACGTGTGAAACGGTTGTTCTACCCTGGCTTGTTTCCACGAGTTTCGTTCTGTGAAATGTTTCGTTCTTTTTAAATGTAAGCGGCCTCATCTGGAGAGGCAGCCATATACATTTCCCCCCAAAATATATAACAACACCTGAATTATTTGCCCACAGAAATGGTCCTCCACCCAAATTCCAAAAAGTATTGGGAGTGATGCCTCCCGACGTAACTGCTAAAAACTTTTAAAAGTTAACTTCATTTAAAAAATAATAATAATTCACAACCAAGAAGGTTGTGGCACCATTGGGGGGGGGTTCAAGTTGCAGCCGACTTACGGAGAGGCACAGGGTGTGTGGTATCTTCTGACTGGTTCATCACAGCTGTGGTCATGCTATGAACGGGCATTTTACCAGCTGAACCTCCACATTCAGAGGCAGTCAACCTCTGAATCCCAGAGCCAGGAGGCAACATCGGAGAAGGCCTCGGCCTCTGTGTCCTGTTGGTTGGCCCTCCAGGGGAACTGGTTGGCCACTGTGTGAGACAGGATGCTGGACTAGGTGGCCCCTCACTGGTCTGATCCAGCAGGGCTCTTCTCAGGTTCTTATCAGGGGATGGCCTCGGCCTCTCTGCCCTGTTGTTGGTCCTCTAGAGGAACTGGTTGGCCCCTGAGTGAGACAGGAGGCTGGACTAGATGGACCCTCCCTGGTCTGATCCAGCAGGGCCCTTCTGATGTTCTAATGAAGGCCTTAGCCTCTGTGCCCTGTTGTTGGCCCTCCAGAGGAACTGGCTGGTCACTGTGTGAGGCAGGATGCTGGACTAGATGGACCCTCACTGGTCTGATCCAGCAGGGCTCTTCTCAGGTTCTTATCAGGGGATGGCCTCGGCCTCTCTGCCCTGTTGTTGGTCCTCTAGAGGAACTGGTTGGCCCCTGAGTGAGACAGGAGGCTGGACTAGATGGACCCTCCCTGGTCTGATCCAGCAGGGCCCTTCTGATGTTCTAATGAAGGCCTTAGCCTCTGTGCCCTGTTGTTGGCCCTCCAGAGGAACTGGCTGGTCACTGTGTGAGGCAGGATGCTGGACTAGATGGACCCTCACTGGTCTGATCCAGCAGGGCTCTTCTGATGTTCATATCAGGGGACGCCCTCGGCCTCTCTGCCTTGTTGTTGGCCCTCCAGGGGAACTGGTTGGCCTTTGTGTGAGACGGGGGGACTGGTCTGATCCAGCAGGGCTCTTCTGAGGTTAGGCCTCAGCCTCTCTGCCCAGTTCTTGGCCCTCCAGAGGAACTGGCTGGCCCCTGTGTGAGGCAGGATGCTGGACTGGATAGACCCTCACTGGTCTGACCCAGCAGGGCTCTTCAGAGGTTCTTATGTTTCCTACAAGTGCCCCTAGGCCGCCGATCCGCGCTGCCACTCAAGTGACACCATCCCAGGGCCCACCCACAGCCACTCCCTCAGGGGTTCAACCCTCCCCACATCTTCCAGGGCCAGATATGCTTCAGCAATACCAAGGGATGCCATTCAGAATTACAGCTCCTCTTCGGACTACAGAGATCAGTTCCCCTGGAGAAAACAGGTGCTCCGGAGGGTGGACTCCGTGGCCTTGTACCCCACCATGGTCCTCCCCCCGCTCCCCCCGCAGACAACATGTTTCCCCCCCATCCCCCGCCGGTGTCCACGGAGGGACCAGTTAGATCAACCAGCCCAGACTGTATGCAAGAGAATAAAATCTGAGACACGACTCAGAGCCAGTCGTGGTACGGTCCCAATTCCCACCCTGTCACGGAAGCTCCCTGGGTGATCGTGGGCCAGTCGCGCTCTCTCAGCCTAACCTCCCTCACAGGGTTGTTGTGAGGATAACATGGAGAAGGGAAGAAATGTCCTGGGGGGGGATACACCTCTCTGGGGAGGCAAGGGGTGGACTCAAAAATTGCTGAACGTCAGCAGCAGAGTTCCGGAGGGCTGTGCTGGAAATATCCAGAGGCAGCTTTGACAGGGTCAGACTCGGACTCAATAGAGACTGGGAGCGGGCAGCTCACTGCAGGGAGAAAGCGCCCTGCCTTAGGGCTCTCTTCAGATCCACCCCGTGTGGCCGTTCCATCCACAGAGGGGAGTGGACCACTCAGGTCTTTCGACCAGACTTCGTTTTAATCTGAGCTCTGAGAGCCACTATGGTGTCATGGTGAGGAGCGCAGACTCGAATCTTGGAGGGCCGGGTTTGATTCCCCCACTCCTCCACAGGCAGCTGCTGGTGTGACCTTGGGTCAGTCACAAGTTATCTCAGAACTGGCTCACACGAACTCAGCTTAGAGCAGTGGTGGCGAACCTATGGGACGGGTGCCAGAGGTGGCACTCAGAGCCCTCTCTGTGGGCACGCGTGCCATCGCCCCAGCCAGGCCCAGACCACCATTAAAGTGTCGAATTCTCTGCCAAATAATTTTAAGTCAATGAAAGCATTTGGGATTGCTTCCCTTACTTTGTTTGGATCATCTTAAGTTAATGTATGAGTTGTTTTTTTCTAAAGTAAAACCTCAGTATTCAGGTTAAATGGCCGTGTTGGCACTTTGCGATCAATAAGTGGGTTTTGGGTCGCAGTTTGGGCACTCGGTCTCTAAAGGTTTGCCATCACTGGCCTTTTTTGTTGTTCAGTCGCACAGTCGAGTCCGACTCTTCGCTGGCTTAGAGGGAACTTATGCGGTATGTGAAGAAAGGCTTTCTTTTGCGTATCCTGAACCTATAGGGTGTTTGTCCCCAGGAGGCAGGGTCAAAGTCCTCTCTGTCCAGTTTGCTTGTTTGTTTTGAGAGCCTGTTTGGTGTAGTGGCTTTGCGTAAACTCTAATCTGGGAGAACCGGGTTTGATTCCCCACTCCTCCACTCTCAGCTGCTGGGTGACCTTGGGCAAGCCATAGTTCTGACACAGCTGTTCTTGAAAAAAAGAGCAGTTTCTGACAAGAGCTCTCTCAGCTCCACCTGCCTCACATGGTGTCTGTTGTGGGGAGGAGAAGTGAAAGGAGTTTGTAAGCCGCTCTGAGACACCTTCAGGTAGTGAAGAGTGGGCTATAAATCCGCTCTCTCTCAACTGAGTGCATCGTGCCAATCCTCTGCTCTACCCAGCTCTAGTAAAGGTAAAGGTTCCCTTGCTCGAAAGCCAGTCGAATCCGACTCTAGGGATGTGGTGCTCATCTCCGTTTCAAAGCCGAAGAGCCAGCGCTCTCCGAAGACGTTTCTGTGGTCATGTGGCCGGCATGACTAAACACCAAGGCGCACGGAACGCTGTGACCTTCCCACCGAAGTGGTCCCTATTTATCTACTTGCAGTTTCTTGCTTTCAAACTGCTAGGTTGGCAGGAGCTGGGGCCAGAGGCGGGGGCTCACTCCGTCACGCAGGCACTGTCTCAAGCTGATGAAGTGCCGCCCTTCTGGTCTGCGGTATTCAGCCATCTCTTCTCAACACCATTCCATGGAACCCCACCCCGTTCCCCTTGACCCCAGCATCAACCTCCCCACCCCCACCCCGGCCCCACCCCCCCAACCCATTCCAGGCTCACCGGAAGCATCATGGAGGTGCCGGGGGGTCCAGGGACACCGTCGGAGCCGGGGAGACCGGAACGTCCAGGGGCGCCCTGTTGAAGAAAGGAGGATGGAGGGATGTGTAGTATGACTGGGAATATAAAGATTTTCCTATATAGGTTTTTTCCTTCTTGGTTGTTCATATTCATATTTCTCTGGTTTTTATAGATTTATTCTTTAAGTAATATTTTATTAGGATGTTAGAAAGGCCTGTTATATAGAAGGCTTTTCCTCTTGTAGGTCTGATGTTGTTAGCAGACAACA
>NW_015165276.1:199359-215106 GCF_001447785.1 Gekko japonicus
AAGAAGAAGAAGAAGAAGAAGAGAAGAAGAAGAAGAAGAGAAGAAGAAGAAGAAGAAGAGAAGAAGAAGAAGAAGAGAAGAAGAAGAGAAAGAGAAGAAGAAGAAGAAGAGGAGGAGGAGAAGAAGAAGAAGAAGAGTTGTCAATTTCTGGTTAACTATTTGGTCTAATTGTTTTCCTATTCATTGACACATGTTTCCTGATTATGCTGAGAAGAAAGCAGTCAGTTTTGATGGGTCCTTTGGCCTAACTGTTTTCCGTATTTCATTACAAATAAAATACAAGAACTTCCTCCTCATTTGACTTCATTTTTGACATGGAATCTAATATGTACAACAGATGGAGGGTGCAACTGCAAAGCACGCCAAGGCAAAAAAGGGAGCCGGAGAACGAAAGAGACAGGGTCAAGTGCAGGAGCACCTTAGAGACCAACAAGGTTTTGGCGGTGTCACCTTTTCAAGGGGCAACGTTCCTGCCATTATACTCAAGAAAGACAGGGGTACAGAACACAACACCACATGCAGAGCCACGAGAGCCAGCGGGGGGTGTGGGAATGTGGAGCGCCACGAAACTGCCACGGACAGAGCCAACTTCAGGGGCCGGGAAGCCATTTTTCTCCAGGCCAGTTTGGCCGGAGATCCTGGAGAGGTTTTTTTTTTTGCCCTCTTCTCGGCATGGAGCAGGGGGTCCCTGGGGGTGTGGAGGGGGAGGGAGTTGTGAATTTCCTGCATTGTGAAGGGGGGGTTGGACTAGATGACCCTGGAGGTCCCTTCCAACTCTCTAGGATCCTATGGTTGCGGTCACACACACCAGTTGAAGGCGGTCGTTCCGCTCTGTTCTGCTGTGGTCAGGCCTCACCTGGAGTCCTGTGTCCAGTTTTGGGCACCACATTTTAGGAAGGATGCTGACAAGCTCGAGCGTGTCCAGAAGAGGGCAACCAGGATGGTGGCAGGGTTGGAATCCAAGTCTTACGAGCAGGGGTCGTTTCGTAGAAAAAGAGCTAGGGGAACTCATTAGTATAACTCATTAGCATATGCCACACCCCTGACATCACCGGAAGTGTGTCATAAGGCCACACACCCCACCCCCAACGGTCCCGGTTGCCGCCGCCGGCCTTACAACTCCACTGCCGAGGCCCATGAGGGCCCTCCCTGGCCCCAGGCAGGGGTGGGGAGAGGCAGGGAGGAAGCAACTTACCCTCCCTCTTCTCCTGCCTCCTCCTGGCTGAATGAGGGCCGGAGGCGGGGCGGCCGGAAGCAGGGGGCGGGGCTTCGTCATGTGCCCCGCCCCCCATACCTCACCCGGAGGAACTGCGATTCCCCACAATCCCCCCCGAAATGACCTCTGCTTACGAGGAAAGGCTGAAAGAGTTGGGTCTGTTTAGCCTGGGAAACAGAAGGCTAAGAGGGGATATGGTTGCAGGCTTCAAGTATCTGAAGGGCTGTCATGTAGAAGATGAAGCGGATCTATTCTCTCTTACTCCAGATTGGAAGACTAGGTCTAATGGGTGGGAATTACAAGGGAGTCGTTACCGGCTAAATATCAGGAGAAATGTCCTGACTGTGAGAGTGGTTGAGCAGTGGAGCAGTCTGCCTCGGGAGGTGGTGGAGGCTCCTTCGCTGGACGTCTTCAAGCGGAGGCTGCATGACCATCTTTCAGGTGTGTTGTAGGGCTATCTTTCGGCTATGCTCCTGCAGAGTGCAGGGGGTTGGGCTAGATGACCTGCAAGGTCCCTTCCAACTCTAACATGCTATGATTCTATGTGTGTTTTCACCCATTTCTTTTGTATGTGGATGCTCCTTCGCGGGACGTTATCAAGCAGAGGCTGGACGACCCTCTTTCGGGTATGTTGTAGGTATGTAGGGCTGCCTTTTGGCTCTGCTCCTGCAAAGTGCAGGGGGGTTGGGCTAGATGACCTGCAAGGTCCCTTCCAGCTCTTAACATTCTATGATTCTATAACAAGCGGAGGGGAAACGAGGCTGTTTCCGCCGGAGGCATCTGACACGCCGTCGCGAGATCACACAGTCCTTTGTAGCAGCGGCTGCAGCCCATTGCTGTGTGATCAGACGCAACCGTGGGCGAGTCAGGGGTTTTTTTTGCCGTTTCCCCCCCCATGCGCATGAATGAGGAACCGCACCACTGCACTGAGGGCCCCCTATGGAGTATGCGATGATGTGCATTCTGCAAAGGGGGGGGGAACCCGGCACTGAGCTGGGACGGCCTGATCAGACCGTCCCAACGGCACGAGTGCGTGCTTGTGCGGTCAGACAGGGGGACGTCCGCCCGTGGCCCACTGTTTACCACCAGACTTTCCCCGGTGTCTTTCATCTCCGCTTCTGCAGCAGGGTTTGCCAACGACTGCGGGACGCTTCCCAGATGTTGCTGTCTGATCGTGCCCTTTCGATCTGTCAGGCATTCACTGCTCTGTCGGATCTAAAGGCCCGCGTGATCGCAGCCTAAGATTCATGGGTCCTGCCGGCCTGGGAGGACTCCGCAGGGTCGCAGGCGGAAGATCCTTTCCCGTCACATCCTTCCGCGTCCTT
This sequence comes from Gekko japonicus, assembly GCF_001447785.1. Taxonomy (NCBI): domain Eukaryota; kingdom Metazoa; phylum Chordata; class Lepidosauria; order Squamata; family Gekkonidae; genus Gekko; species Gekko japonicus. Next base: position 201,901 of record NW_015165276.1, read on the forward strand.
TCGAGGGGACAGGCGGCCACCTGGCCTTGATCCTGAGACCTCCCACGAGCCACGCGGATGCTCTGCCACGGAGCCACGGCCCCTCCCGAAGCAGACGTCTCCTCCACCTCTCCTGACATCAACCACGGGCAGGGCTATTTTTGGGCAGGAACGCACAGGAACGGAGTTCCGGCTGGCTCCCGAGTTGGCCACACCCAGCAGGAACTCATTAGCATAACAGGCCACACCCAGCAGTAGAAACTCATTAGGATTGGCTACATTGGGGGTGTGTGGCCTAACATGCAAAGGAGTTCCTGCTACAAAAGAAGCCCAGGGTTTTGACAACAAACAAGGTAAACAGAATAGGAAGCAAAAGGTGGGTGTGGCTGGATGACCACACTTCTGGTAATATCCTAATGAGTGGTGCAGCCAGGGGGTGTGGCCTAATATGCTCATGAGTTTCTGCTGCTGGGTGTGGCCTGTTATGCTAATGAGTTCCTGCTGGACTTTTTCTACAAAAAGAGCCCTGACAGCGTTTCCACACCCGGCTCGTGCCAACACCGAGCCCTTCCCCTGGGGAAATTGTCCTGCTGCTGGCCGTACTCACCCGCTCGCCAGGGTCGCCGGGAGGTCCGGGTGGGCCCTGGGTGCCTGATGGACCGCTGATCCCCTGCAGGGTAAGAAGAAGGAAGAGCGCTCGGTCGTGGTCCTTGGATCAGGAAAGGGGGACAGGAGACGGGGCGCGTGTCTCACGGGCCCCCTCGCCCTCTACCCCATCCCCCCCGGCCACGCCACGGCCCCCAAGGCTCTTACCGGAGGTCCTTCGGGGCCAGGGGGACCTTCAACCAACATCCCCTGCAAAGAGAGAGGGAGAAAGACACACACACCAGAGGGGGACAATGTTAGGAAGCTAAGACAGCCAGCAGCCTCCTCCTCCTCCTCCTCCTCCTCCAGGTCTGGCCCAGACGAAAGTTCTCTCTCTCTTTAACTTCCCATGAAAGAGGCTGTTGTTTGTACACCCCAGAGGGAAGAGGCTGTGATTTCAGGGCTACTCCGGAGGAGATAAGCACTCCCAAGCAGCAGCATCTAAACAAGTGAGTCCCAGAGCACTGGAGCCACACCGAGGCGCCGGAGGTCACTCGCGGGTCACCATGCCTCTCCGGAGGACTTCCGACGGCCACCCAGCAGAGGCGGCGGAGCAGGAGTTTGCATAGCACCACCACCCCGCCACCACCCCGCCAATGTTTCCTCTAAGCCGTGGAGTCTTGTGAGCAAAAATCCTACTTTGTGAGCTGCTGGCATTAAAGTTGTGAGCGAGCGATTGGGCTGCTGAATAAATCGGTTTGCTCTGGAGCCCTTCCTTCCGGAGCCAAGACGAAAATGTGTGAGCCGGAGGCTAAAAATACTGTGAGCTAGCTCACACTAACTCAGCTTAGAGGGAACACCCCGCCCTTGGGAATACGGCCGCACAGCAGGAAGTGAAGCGCAGAAGGGGCTGCAATCCCAGGACACGGCCGGAGGGTGCAAGCCGGCTCTTCGGCAATGCATGAAAGGGGCAGAAACGGTGTGAGAGCCGTGCGTTAGGGGCAGCGCGTTAGGAGCTGCGAGGCCCAGGTTGTTATGTATCTGGCATTGAATCATCCCTGATTGGATCACCCTGGAGACTGGCTGCCTGAATAATCCCTGATTGGATCACCCTAGAGACTGGCTGAGCTTGGAGCACAAGAACAATAGCCGACCAGGACTCTGGAATAAACCAATCAAGGCCCCGCTCACACGGGGAATTTGCCGCGGGACAGCCACGATTGGATGGCGGATTTTCCGGCCGCGATCACACCACAACATCTGGGAAGTGGAGCACACCCGTGGCATGCCGCCGAACATGTGCGATAAAAAAAAATCACAACAAAGGTGATAGCGAACGGTTTGCTACGGGCTGCCTCCGGACTCCCTTGGTGTGATCACCCAGGCGCGGCTTTTCCCTCCAGCCGTCTGCGTTGCAGCGCACACGCCGAGGGATGGAATTGTGGGTTGCCGCTGATGCGTCCGATCGCGTTGTCACGTGGCTACTTGCGGCGCCACAAATAGCCACGCCTCCCCCCTGCGTTTTCCGGCCCGTGTAACCGGGGCCCACCCCCGCCCCCCACCCAAGTCCTGCTGGAGAAAGCTCCACGTCCTTTGCCCTCCGCCCCCAGCCTAGGACCAGTTCCCTCTAAGCTGAGTGAGTGTGAGCTAGCTCACAGTTCTTTAGCCTCCGGCTCAAATATTTTTGCCTTCGCTCAGGAGGGAGGGCTCCAGAGCAAACGGATTGATGCAGCAGCCAAATCGCTCGCTCACAACGTTAACGCCAGCAGCTCGCAAAGTAGGGTTTCTGCTCACAAGACTCCACAGTTTAGAGGGAGCAAAAATCCCCTAAAAAAAAAAAAAAAGTCGGCTGCAAAGTGCGATTTAAAGAATTATATGTTGTCCTCCTACCCCTATGAAATTGTTAGTCCCTTGTGTGAAACCGTGTAACTGTAAATCGCTCAGAGCCAGCAGCTTTGCCGGATTGAGCGATCAATGAATCGAAAGGTATTATTATTATTATTATTATTGCTCCAGAGCAAACTGATGCAGCCGTCAAATCGCTCGCTCACAACTTTAACGCCGGCGGCTCACAAAGTAGAATTGTTGCTCACCAGACTCTGCAGCTTAGAGGGAGGCATTGGACCAGACCCCCCTTCCCTGGGACTTACCGGTTCGATGACGGCCGGCTCTCCCTTCTCTCCTTTGTAGCCGCGGGCTCCTCGCACTGCCTGTGGGTAACACACATGTAACCGGAAAGAGGGGTCCGGTCAGTATAGTGGAGCCACAGCCCTGGCCTGCCGGACCCCCCCCTCCCGTTGCCCACACGGGCCTCCTCTTCAGGGCACCAGAGCCGATCCCAGAGCAGAGGTGGCCAGGAGGGTTATCTGCAGGGCTATTTTGGGGCAGGAACGCACAGGAACGGAGTTCCGGCTGGCTCCCGAGTTGGCCACGCCCAGCAGGAACTCATTAGCATAACAGGCCACACCCGACACCAGAAACTCACTAGGATTGGCTACATTTGGGGTGTGTGGCCTAACAAAGGGTTCCTGCTACAAAAAAAGGCCCTGGGTTTTGACAACAAACAAGGTAAACAGAATAAGAAGCAAAAGGTGGGTGTGGCTGGATGGCCACACTTCTGGTGGCACGGGGGTGTGGCCTAATATGCTAATGTGCTGTGCTGTCAGGGGGGGTGGCCTACTATGCTAATGAGTTTCTACTGTTGGGTGTGGCCTGTTATGCTAATGAGTTCCTGCTGGGCTTTTTCTACCAAAAGAGCCCTGGCTATCTGTGTTCACGGAGAACCTCCAACTTAGGCACTTGTTCATTTTCTGGCATTTGGAAAGTTTTGTTTCTTGTTTCTAGGTGCGTCCCTTTTGAAATTCTTGTTAGGGCTGGGAGGTGCTCCCAAGGGAGGGGGGGGCCCTTCACAGAAGCCCATCTCCTGCCAATCTGGGTTTGCAGGGAACTGGCAGGGGGACTGCTTCTCCGTGCAGCCGGAAACCCGGCCTGCCTCGCTTGCGCACTGCAAAAGGCCCCGATCCGTTGTGGGCTTGGGTGTGTGACATGGTCACGTTGCATGCCCCCCCCCCCCCCGTGAGCACAACTCGTGCCATCCCCCCCCCACAGTGGAAACGCTTCCCCTAATCTGGTCATGAGAACTTCAAGCAAAGCCTGATCTAGCTGTTGCTAGCTGTTGTAGATTTCCCGGGTCGTGTGGCCGTGGTCTTGGCATTGGCGGACCGGACGTTTCGCCAGCAGCTGTGACTGGCATCCTCAGAGGCAGGGCTATTTTTGGGCAGGAACGCACAGGAACGGCGTTCCGGCCGGCATCAGAGCTGGCCACGCCCACTACAGCCCAAACCTCTCTGTGTGGGGGAGGGAAGGCCTGGAGAGCGACACCCCACCCGGTGACTCAAAGGCGGGTGGGCCGGGGGGGGCCTGGAAGGTTTGGGGAGGCATTTAAATGCCTCCTCGTGCCTTCCCTGGCCTGTCTAAGCAGCCACGGGGCGCCCAGGCAAGCCAAGGGAAGGCATGGGGTGTGGCCTAATATGCAAATGAATTTCTGCTGTTGGGTGTGGTCTATTATGCTAATGAGTTCCTGCTGGGATTTTCTACAAAAAAAGCCCTGCTCAGAGGTATAACACAGAAAGATGGAGAACTCTCTGTGTCAAGGTGAGAAGAAAAATGGTAGGCAGGTAATTTATATCTACTCAGGAAGGTGGGGTAGGGCTGAGCCATTATCTTGTAGGAGTTCCCCAAGCTGTGTACATGCTAATGGAGGAGCTTTCCTGAGGAGGTTCTTTTGTAGATGGATTGTCTCCTGAGGAGGTTTCCTGTTTCCTGAGGAGATTCTAATCTTATCTGTAGTGTTATTCTCAGATGTAGAGCCTTTTGTGTTTTTCGGGATAGGAAACCATGCCCTATTTTTTTTACCCTATGGGGGTGTTTTACCCTATGGGGTGCCCTCCCAAAAGGCAGTGAAATGGTGTCCCTCCCACCTCCGCAGAGCCCCCATCCCCATTCCGGATATTTAGGGTTCCTGTAGACAAACCAAGCAGCAGGCCCTTGAACATGTGGTCTACAGGGGGGAGGCATTGAGGGATGGGGGCGCCCTTCCAAGGTGGTAGCGTGGCGTGCAAATTACCGTGTCCCATTTGGGGGCTTCTGCCCGTCCCCCAAATCGGCAATTGAGGCCAGCGCTAGCACCATCCTCGGAAAGGGGGCTACCACAGAGATGGTCCTGTAGTGAGAAGACATCCCAGGGCACGTGATGACATCACAAAATGTGCAGGGAACCCTGAATGGACTCAACCCCAGGATGGCAGCCCTTCTCAACACAAACCCCTCAGGGGCTGCTAGAAATATCCATGGGTAAAGCATGGAGGGTGATGTAATCACAGGAAGTGACGTCATTAAGGAAAGGGATGACATCACGGGAAAGAGGAATCAAACAACCGGGAACCCCTCAAGACAAAAACAGCTGAAAAGGGTTAACAGTCAGCATGTGAAAAGCATAAACCAACAACAACAACAGGAAGTGAGGACAGAAGAAGAGACCCGGGTCCCTATTGCAAACAGGAAGTGGCCTCGCGTGGGAAAGGAAGCAGCCCCTCCCTCACAGAGTGATGGCGGAGGTGGCAGGAAATGACAGCTCCTAACAGGAAGTGAGACAGAACCAGCCAGAAATGGGCAACATTGAACAGGAAGCGACAAAAACAGCCAAAACCACACAACAACAAAACGGAGAAAATCGCTAAGGAACAGCAAACAACAAGAGCTACACAATGCAAACAAGATGACTGAACAGGAAGAGACGTTGCAACTCAGCAGCCAATGGCACCAACTAAAATAGGGGGGAACAGGAAACAAATAGATAATGGACATTGGTTGGACATGCCACAAGCCAGCAGCCAATCAGGATGGCAAGCCCACAGCAAGAGGAAGTGACATCACAGCGCTCAACGACGACAGCCACAAACAGGAAGCAGACCCTGGAGACAGGAAGACTCCCACAGAAGTGCCCCCAGAGCCCGCCCAATGGGCGCAGCACCCCACTTACGCCTCCGCTGTGTGGGGTCTCGGCTGAGAGCACGGGACCCAGCTCGGATGGCTCTGCCCCCTCGCCGTAATGAGCCTGGCCGTATTCATACTCCAGCCCCACTCCGGGCACTTCCTCTTCTGTGAACACCTCCTCCTCGGCGGGACGGGGGCCAGACACTTCCTCCTGACGCCCCGCAAGACAGGGACCCAACAACACGTTACAGGAGACCGTGGGGCCCGGCCCCACACCCATGTCCCTCCCAGACCTCTGGCCCTCCCTTGCCAGGGAAGAATGCATTCACTTGACTGCCGGAGAGTCCAGCACTTGGACCTCCATTCCGCACCACTGGCTCCCCCCCCCAAGAGAGCTCCAGGGCTCTGGATCCTGCCCGCTTCTCTTCCCAGCTGCCCCAACCACCGAAGGTTTCTTTGGTTCACCATTCTCTTCCCAAAGTGGTCAGAAACAGGCGAGGGAGCAGTCAGAAGTTCACCCTTTCTCGAGCAGGGAACCCCAAGCCCTTCTTCTTCTCCTTATCTTTGGGAGCCTGTCTGGACTGATGGCCACTGCCACAAAATGGCCGCCACAAAATGGCCACCCCCATAGACAGAGCCAGCCACAAAATGGCCACCACCAGCGGCAGAGCCACCCACAAAATGGCTGCCGCACAGTGAAGGTCTTTGCGTTCTGGTGGCAGCTGATGCCAAAGGAACCATGTTTTTTTTTAATCTACACAACCCAGCCAAATCTCCAGTGGCCAATCAGAAGACTTTCTGGGCAAAAACCAGTTAGCCCTGCCCACTTTCCAAAAATGCTCGGCGGGCACCAGAATAGGCACCATGTTGGGGTCCCCTGGTCTAGCGCCTTCCTCCCCCCTCCAATCTCATGCCAGGGGGGTATTTACCTCTCCCCGGGGCGACGAGGGTGCAGGAGAGGACGCCTCCCCTGCGGGGCTCCCGTCCCAGTAGGTGCCTTCGGCGTCTGGTGGGAGGGTGTAGTCGGGGTATTCGTGAACCCCCCAGGGCTCCTCTGTGGGTTGCAGACCCACATCCTTGGTTACCAGTGAGTACATGTGGAGGAGGGAGGAAGGAAAGCCAAGGAGAACACAGGGAACGTGCGAGGGGTGTGTGTGTGTACACACACAAAAGGTGGTTGTCGCATCGGAGAATGGATGGAGAGAAGGGTGGATGGGAGCAGAGAGGGTGGATGGAGAGTTGATGAGCCAGAAAACAGAAAGGAGGCAGGAGAAGGAAAAAGAGAGTGAGGGAGGGAGGGAGAAGGAGAGAGGGGGAGAGGGAGAAGGAGAGGGAGAGGGAGGGAGGGAGGGAGAAGGAGAGAGGGAGAGGGAGAGAAGGAGAGGGAGAGAGGGAGAAGGAGAGAGAGAGGGAGATGGAGAGAAAGAGAGGGAGAGAGGGAGAGAGGGAGAAGGAGAGGGAGATGGAGAGAGGGAGAGAGAGGGGGGAGGGAGAGAGGGAGAAGGAGAGGGAGATGGAGAGAGGGAGAAGGGGAAGGAGAGGGGGAGGGGGAGGAGGGGGCCTAAAGCCAGTTTCATCTGACAGTCTTCCTGCCTCCCTCTATCCCATTTATATCTGTCCTACCTCCCAAGAAGCTCAGGTGGCAAACATGGTTCTCTTTCTCCATTTTCTTCTCACAACAGCCCTGTAACAGAAAGGGGGAGAGAGAGAGAAAAAGAGAGTGAGAGAGGGAGGGAGAGGGAGGGAGGGAGAGAGGGAGAAGGAGAGGGAGATGGAGAGAGGGAGAAGGAGAGGGAGATGGAGAGAGGGAGAAGGAGAGGGAGAGAGAGAGAGACCATTAGTACAAACATGTTCTCTTGTGCCCTGGAGGCAGAAGAGGAGGATATCCCCATCCCGGATCATTTTTCCACTGTGGAGCAAATTGATCTGGGGGGACGGCAGAACCATACATCTCACTGGGATTAAGAAGCCAGCCTTGTATGGGGACGGGTCCATGTTTGGGAAAGAAGGGGCAAGCGAAATGCAGGGCCAGAACTTGGAGCGGGGGGGGTGGGTGGGCAGGGGGGAGGCCCGATCCCACCCGGTCCCCAGCTCAACGGGGAGCATCGTGTTCGCAAGTTCCCTGGCACTGACTGGCCATTTCCCTTGCCTGGGACGGCTTCCCAACAACCCGTATTTTGGGGACATGCACGACACAGTTAACGGAGACACTGTTGCACACAGATGAGGTGGGGGGAGACACACAGAGACACGGATACGGGGGGTGTTTGGGGGGAAGGGCGGTCCTCCCGGCCCCCCTCCAGGATACCAGGCTGTGCCCGGCACCAGCCTACATCCTTTCTTCTCGCTCTACCTGCTGGTAGCTGTTGCCCGGACTCCGGACTCCCCCAGTGCCGGCGTAGGCCTGGTTCCCGCTTTTGCCCGGGGAATTTTTCGTGGCGGAGGATTTCCCTGCCGAAGCTGCCTTGGAGCTGCCGCCGCCGCCCCCGCCGTAGGACTTCCCATTGCCAGAGGGGGACTTCCCGTTGCCGGGATACTTCCCGTTGTTGGGGGACTTCCCGTTGCCGGGATACTTCGGGTGACCGGGGTCCTTCCCGTTTTTGGTCCCCGTCTTGGCATAGCTGGGCGACGTGCCCATCAACTGGCGCTTCTGGGGCTGCTTCGGTTTGGGTTTGGCGGGGGTCTTGGCCTTGGCCGCTTTCTAGCGACGACAGCGGTGGAGGAAGAGGTGGAGGTCATGACGATGGCGGTGGTGATGGTGGTGATGATGATGATGAGATGGATGATGGAGAGAAGCAACAGACACAAGAAGCAAAGACAAACAGAAGCATGAGTCCTGCAGCAGCGAGAGCCCAGGGGATGGGGGGTGGCCCAAGCCAGCCCCCCCCCCCCCCCCCCCCAACTCTATCTCCTGCCGAGTGCCAGTAGAGTCTGAGTCTAGCCTGCATCTGACCATGCACAGAGTGCACTGCCTTTAGCGGTGGGTTACGAGAGCCAACCCTTTGCTCAGCCAGCATCCAACACACAAAAATGCTTTGCCGAACCAGGAGGAAGGGTGCCCTGGAGCGCTCTGGAAGGGCCCCCACCCAAGCAGCAGCACTGTCCCCCAGACCTTCACATGGGCACACAATGAGAAGAGAAGAAGAGAAGAGCAGAGATTGGATTTATACCCCATGGCCCTTCACTACCCAAAGGAGTCTCAGAGCGGCTCACAAACTCCTTTCCCTTTCCCCTCCCCACAGCAGACCCCCTGGGAGGTCGGTGGGGCTGAGAGAGCTCTTGACAGAAACGGCTCTTTTTCAAGGACAGCTCTTGTCAGAACTACGGCTTGCCCAAGGTCACCCAGCCAGGTGCAAGTGGAGGAGTGGGGAATCAAACCCGGTTCTCCCAGATTAGAGTCCGCGCACTTCACCACTACACCAAACTGGTCAAAACTGAGGAGGAGGAGATTGGATTTATACCCCACCCTTCACTCGGAGTCTCAGAGCAGCTTACAAACTCCTTTCCCTTCCCCTCCCCACAACAGACACCCTGTGAGGTAGGTGGGGCTGAGAGAGCTCTGACAGAAACTGCTCTTTTTCAAGGACAGCTGTGCCAGAGTTATGGCTTGCCCCAGGTCATCCAGTCAGGTGCAAGTGGGGAATCAAACCCGACTCTCCCAGATTAGAGTCCGTGCACTTAACCACTACACCAAACTGGCCGAAGCTGAGGAGGAGGAGGAGATTGGATTTATACCCCACCCTTCACTCGGAGTCTCAGAGCAGCTTACAAACTCCTTCCCTTTCCCCTCCCCACTACAGACACCCCCTGTGAGGTAGGTGGGGCTGAGAGAGCTCTTTTTCAAGAACAGCTCTTACCAGAACTACGGCTTGCCCAAGGTCCTCCAGCCAGGTGCAAGTGGAGGTGTGGGGAATCAAACCCGGTTCTCCCAGATTAGAGTCCATGAACTTCACCATGACAGCAAACCCCCCACCCTTCCATTAGCCACAAAAAAAGCCACAGAAGGGAACCTGGAACCGCCTAACATGCCCTGGGCTCCACGTCTGGGTGTAGAAGAAGCAAATGCCCCTCTGTGGCCCTCTAACGTGGCACAGGTGAAACCCTGGCTCACACCCTCACCTGCCCCATGCCTCCCCCCCTGCGCATAGCCTAAGATGGCTGGCTGAGGGGGCCTTCCCCCTTACACCCTCCCAGGGGATGGGGGGTTCACCTCCGCCACACCCAGCCTTGCCCCCTGCTTTGGTGTAGGGGTGTGGTGTAGTTAAGCGCACAGTTTGGTGTCGTGGTTAAGTGTGTGGACTCTAATCTGGGAGAACGGGGTTTGGTTCCCCACTCCTCCACTCGCACCTGCTGGATGACCTTGGGCAAGCCGTAGTTCTGTTAAGAGCTGTTCTTGAAAAAGAGCCGTTTCTGTCAGAGCCCCACCTACCTCACAGGGTGTCTGTTGTGGGGAGGGGAAGGGAAAGGAGTTTGTAAGCCGCTCTGAGACTTTCTTCTTCTTCTTCTTCTTCTTCTTCTTCTAATGTTTTAAGCATGTTTTTATTGTAAGTAAAAAAAAATCTTTGTGTTTGTGCCCTTTATAAAGTTTATATCCCCGCTATCTGGCATTACATGGCCCGGCCCAACAAGGTCTCGTTTATGTCTGATCCGGCCTTCATAACAAACGAGTTCGACACCCCTACTCTAAGCATTTGACGGTCTCCCGCATGAGACTGCCCTAGCTGAATCAGGTAAGTAGCTTTCATTCAAAAGTAGGAGGATGTGGATTTTTAGGTAGCATCCCCTTTTCTGAGAGATATTGTATTACGGGGTACCGCAATTTCGTAAATCATTCTTAATTCTTACATAATTCTTCTGAATCAACCGGCCAGAAGAGGACTCGTGAAAACACGAGAGGCTGAACGGAACGCTAAACACAGCACACTCCATGGGGAGATCAGTTTGCGCTGTGTACAAATGTGCTGTGCCCGGCCCAGCACTGGACACGGTTTTCAGATAAATTCTACGCTGCCATTTTAACCTAGCGGTTGTTTCTCGGTGATTTCTCTGCTCTTTCGCAGTTCAGTTTCTGTACAGCTGTTTTTAGCTTCACCTCGTGCTGACGACTCTTAATTTCATGTTTTCGCTGCTATAAGTTGTTGCTGTTGCTGGAAGCGCTCTTGGAAATGTTGATTAAGAGAGCAGAGCAAAAGTGTTTTAAACAAATATAGTCCCTTCGAGGAAACCGGGGAGGCCCCCGTCTCTTCTGCAACTCCATAAAAGCTGCAAGGAGGAATGGCAGAGCCTCTGGGTGGTTCTTACATGCCCAGGGAAATGCCAGTCACCACGTTGGGGGTCAGGAACAGTGTTCCCTCTAAGTTGAGTGAGTGTGAGCCAGCTCACAGTTTTTAGCCTCCGGCTGATACATTTATGTCTTAGCAGAGGAAGGAGGGCTCCAGAGGAAACTAATTTCTGCAGTAGCCAAATCGCTCAGCTCACAACTTCAATGCCAGGAGCTCACAATGTAGGATTTTTGCTCACAAGACTCCGCAGCTTAGAGGGAGCATTGCCGAGAATAAAACGTTGTGGGCCTTCAAAATGCCCCTGCACTCAAACTTCGTCCTGTTGCTTCAGACCGACATACCCGACCGCCTACGTCGGGCTGAGAGAGCTCTGAGAGAAAGAAGGAGGAGGAGGAGGAGACTGGATTTATACCCCACCCTTCACTACCCAAAGGCGTCTCAGAGCAGCTTACAAGCTCCTTTCCCTTCCCCTCCCCACAACAGACACCCTGTGAGGTAGACGGGGCTGAGAGAGCTCTCCCAAGGACTGCCCTTGAGAGAACAGCTCTGAGAGAACTTGTGACTGACCCAAAGTCACCCAGCTGGCTGCATGTGGAGGAGGCGTGGGGAATCAAACCCAGTTTTCCCAGATTAGAGTCCGCACACTTAACCACTACACCAAACTGGCTCCCTCTAAAATGAGAAGAGAAGATTTATGCCCAGCCCTTCACTACCCAACGGTGTCCCAGAGGGGCAAACAAACTCCTTTCCCCTCCCCTCCCCACAACAGACAGACACCCTGTGAGGTCAGTGGGGCTGAGAGAGCTCTTGACAGAAACTGCTCTTTTTTCAAGGACAGCTCTTATCAGAACTACGGCTTGGCCAAGGCCATCCAGCCAGATGCAAGTATAGGAGTGGAGAATCTAACCCGGTTCTCCCAGATTATTGTCCGCACACTTAACCACGACACCAAAGAGGCAACTGCCCCCTCGGCTACACAAACACATGACCCTTTAATTTCTAAGGCAGGCCAGGAGGGCTGCCAAATGTCCACTCTTGCCCACACTAAGAGCATTTTTAAAGGTATTTTTTTAAAAAACCTGCCCATATGTAAGGACACTCTCTGGAAAACAGGATAGCCACAATGAGTGGGAAACGTTACGTGTGTCAGCTAGCCGTTTATCTGCGAAAAACAGACTCTGGAACGAAATCGTAAAAACCGCCTGGGCGAATTCTGTGACTGGGAACGCCAGCTGAGTTTGGTCGGCTCAGGTCGACGGCGGGAAAGCTGTTGACTTCAGCCGGGAAGGTAAGAACAGCGACGTCACTGGCAAAGAACGTGCTCCCCGTTCATGAATGAACAGGGCCGTGTACATTCTGGACGTGGCAAAGGCATGCCTGTATGGCTGCCATCTTGGGTAGGAAAGCCCCTCCCGCTGGGCAAGGGGCAAGGGCGTAGACTTTCCAATTTTCCGGGGGGGGCTGGGGCTGGGCCAGAGGCATTGCTAAGTCATTAAAAGAACTGGGACCCAATGACATCATAGGGAGGATCTAGTGACATCACAGGCATGGTCATTATCTATGGAGGTGGACCCATGTGGGCTCCCCAGAAATTTAGGGAGGCCTGGGAACCGCCCTAGCAATGTCCCTGGGCTGGGCTAACCCCAGGAACAGTTGCCTTCTTAGAACACTGCTTAGAAACTTAGAAAGCCCCCACACACACCCCACACTGGAATAAGAACATAATATCAGGCCATACCACATTGCAATAAAGCCCCTACAACTTTATACAGAAATACTGAGCTTCCCTACCATTTGCCACAACTAGCCCACCACACAAGAAGAAGAAGAAAAGATAGGATTTATACCCCGCCCTTCACTACCCAAGGGAGTCTCAGAGCGGCTTACAAACTCCTTTCCCTTCCCCTTCCCACAACAGACACCTTGTGAGGTAGGTGGGGCTGAGAGAGCTCTGACAGAAACTGCTCTTTTTCAAGGACAGCTGTGCCAGAGCTTGTGACTGACCCAAGGTCACATCAGCAGGTGCAAGTGGAGGAGTGGGGAATCAAACCCGGTTCTCCCAGATTAGAGTCAGGACACTTAACCACTACACCAAACCACCACACAACCAGGATCAAGATTCCTAAGTGGACCAACAGACAGGCATACACTTGTTTGAGAAACTGAGTATTACATTACAACACCTGGAACATTACAGATCAGTAGAGGCAGCACTGCACAGTGGCCATCAAGATCAAGGGGAGGAGGTATGCAGGGCTGAGAGAGCTCTGACAGAAACTGCTTTTTTTCAAGAACAGCTCTGACAGAACTATGGTTTGCCCAAGGTCATCCAGCAGGTGCAAGTGGAGGAGGGGGGAATCAAACC
>NW_015165276.1:218575-251062 GCF_001447785.1 Gekko japonicus
TGGGAAGTTCCCGGTAGGGGCTTGGGGAGAAGGGGAGAGAGAGACACGTCGCTGGAGGAGGATGGGGCTGGGGGGGAGCCCGGCTGCCAGCGCCAAAGGCGAGCCAGGAAAGAAGGGGGGGTGAAGCAAACAGGACAGGTCAGGGAGGGGAAAGGAAGTGAGCGGAGCCGGTTCTGGCCTGGGTGCCCGCTTTCTCAGTGCAGTTGCACAGGGATTCAGTAGCAGGAAGGAGGGAGGGAGGGAAGGAGGGAGGGAGGGAGTTTGGTTTGGCGGAGGAGGTTTTGCGCAGGGGAGGCCGATCTCAGTCTGCGGGACTCGGAATAGGCACAGGGAAGGGATCGCGGTCCCTCAGGTCTACGGACGGCGGAATGAAAAGGCTTCTCTTCAAGCCCCGGGGGAGGCTGAGACCCCCCCGGAAAATTTCGGAGGTAGCCCCCGCCCCTCCGCCCCCCTGAACTCTACGCCTATGGCAAGGGGGAAGGTTTCCATACCAGGCTGTCTCCCGGAGCGAGCAGGACCCTGAATGAACTCTGCTTCTCAGCATCTGCATCTCAGCTGGCCTACGGCTAACTAGAAAGCTTGGAGCCCCACATCCGTGGCTGCTAGTCCCGTGTTAAGCGTGGTCACAACCGTCCGTGCTAAGAAAAAGGGGGAGGCGGTGCTACGGTCCCCATTCTACCATCCACCTCTTTTGAGGGAGGACTTTGCCGAGTCCCTTCTTGACAGAAAAATGGAACATAAACCTCACAGATAAAAATAAAATAAGTCCCTGCTCTCTGGGAAACCACAGGCCCATCCCCTTCTTCCCACCTGGGGGGTTTCACCACGAATCCCACCCTCTGTTTCCAGGGCCACAATTTGTATGGAAGATCGGTCAGGCCCGCAGACCTGTGACCGCTCTCGTCGGCACTAGACGAACAGCTCAGTTTTTACACGAAGCCCTAGATGTCCCTGTGTGCATGCATTCTTCAGTCACACTGCATCATGGGCTCGGCAGTCCACAGCGGACTACTCAGAATGTGATGCACTGCAACTGCGATCGAGACCTTCGCATACAGGGGCCACCTTAAATGGTAATGGCTGAAATGAGCAAACAAGGATTCTGCACTTGGCAAGGGGTTTAGGAAGATTATGGAGATAAAACTCCCAAGCGATGATGCTGGTTTTTAAAAAAATCCAAGCAACCGCCTATACCACAGTGGTGTGGCCCCCCAAAAACAAACGCCCAAGACATGAGGCGAACCTCCACATTCAGAGGGACTAAATATCCCAGTCCCAAGAGGCAAAATCAGGGGAAAGCCTCCACCTGTTGTAACAGGATGCTGGACTAAATGGGCCCTCAATGGTCTTCTTATTTTCTTATGAAGGCCTTGGCCTCTATGCCCTGTTGTTGGCTCTCCAGAGAGCCACTGTTTGGCCGCTGTGTGACACAGGAGGCTGGACTAGATGGACCCTGACTGGTCTGACCCAGCATGGCTCTTCTGATGTTCTTCTCAGAGGAAGGCCTCGGCCTCTCTGCCCTGTTGTTGGCCCTCCAGGGGAACTGGCTGGCCCCTGTGTGAGACAGGAGGCTGGACTAGAGGGACCCTGACTGGTCTTCTTCTTTTCTTATGAAGGCTTTGGCCTCTCTGCCCTGTTCTTGGCCCGCCAGAAAGCCACTGGTTGGCCCCTGTGTGAGACAGGATGCTGGACTAGATGGACCCTGACTGGTCTGACCCAGCAGGGCTCTTCTGATGTTCTTATCAGGGGAAGGCCTCAGCTTTTATGCCCTGTTGTTGGCCGTCCAGAGGAACTGGTTGGCCCCTGTGTGAGACAGGATAAATGGAACCTCAATGGTCTTCTTATTTTCTTATGAAGGACTCGGCCTCTCTGCCCTGTTCTTGGCCAGAGGAACTGGTTGGCCACCATGTGAGGCAGGATGCTGGACTACAGGGACCCTCACTGGTCTGATCCAGCAGGGCTCTGCTGAGGTTCTTATCAGGGGAAGGCCCTGCTGTTGGCCCTCCAGAGGAACTGGTTGGCCACTGTGTGAGACAGGATGCTGGACTGTGTGAGACAGGTGCTTGGGGGGGGGTCAACAGTGGGATGGCTTCTAATGTCCTGGCCCCACTGGTGGACCTCCTGATGGCACTGGTATTTCTGGTCACTGTGGGATACAGAGTGTTGGACTGGATGGGCCTTTGGCCTGATCCAACATTGGCATCTCTTATGTTCTTATGTTCTTATGACTAGATGGCACCTCAATGGTCTTCTTATTTTCTTATGAAGGCCTCGGCCTCTATGCCCTATTGTTGGCCCTCCAGAGGAACTGGTTCACCGCTGTGTGAGAGAGGATGCTGGACTAGATGGACCCACACTGGCCTGATCCAGCAGGGCTCTTCTGAGGTTCTTATCAGGAGAAGGCCTCGGCCTCTCTGCCCTGTTGTTGGCCCTCCAGAGGAACTGGCTGGCCCCTGTGTGAGACAGGAGGCTGGACTAGATGGACCCTCACTGGCCTGATCCAGCAGGACTCTTCCAATGTTCTTATCAGGGGAAGGCCTCGGCCTCTCTGCCTGTTGCTGGCCCTCCATAGGAACCGGTTGGCCACTGTGTGAGACAGGATGCTGGCCTAGATGGATCCTCACTGGTCTGATCCAGCAGGGCTCCTCTGAGGTTCTTATCAGGGGAAGGCCCCGGCCTCTCTGCCCTGTTGTTGGCCCTCCAGAGGAACTGGTTGGCCCCTGAGTGAGACAGAAGGATGCACTAGGTGGACCCTGACTGGTCTGACCCAGCAGGGCTCCTCTGAGGTTCTGATCAGGGGAAGGCCTCGGCCTCTCTGCCCTGTTTCTTGGCCCTCCAGAGGAACTGGTTGGCCCCTGTGTGAGACGGGAGGCTGGACTAGATGGACCCTCCCTGGTCTGACCCAGCAGGGCTCTTCTTTCGTTCTTATATTCTTAACCTGTCGATAGCGCCTTGCCTCATCCTTCTCCCAACTTCACCCACCTAGAAAGACCCCAGAATCCACACGCAGCCGAACCGTGTTCCGTCACAGTGTGCCACCCCAAACTGCGGTCCCTCCCTTGGGGAAGGGGGGGGGGGCCCAGGGCCCAAAAGAACCGGACGGTCCTCTGCGGCTCTCCCTTCCAGCCACACGGTTGCAGAGAAGGACGAAGCAGATGGGTAGAGGTGGATGTGGATGGACATGGATGGGACAGACAGACGGATTCCACAGCCACACAAGGAGGACGGACAGACGGACAGACGGTCTGGGGGAGGAGCAGCAGCTGCCCCTCCCTTTACCTGCTCACTGGCTCCCCCCAGAGGCACTGAGGGAGAATCCGTCCCGTCCATTCCAGGCCCATAATAGTAGGTGTACCCGTAATAGTCTTCTGCGTCCTCATCAGAATACTGAAGGAAAGCAAGAGAAGACGTTCTTGTTTCCCCCCCAAATAAAAGGCCTTTTGGCTGCCAACTCCTGGAGAAGCTCTCTGGCCAGGCGCCTGACCACAGCGGATGCCTGACGGCGCACGGGGAAAGCGGAGGGCACCGCCACAAACCTTCTCATCCCTTCCTACAAATCACCATGCAGGCTGCTTTTAGTCCTCGAGGTGCCCACAGAGGGACGCTTTTGGGACTCAGAGTGCGCTGGGTTGAGATAAAAAAAATGCATCGAAGGGGACTGCTACGCACCAGCTACGGTTTCCACCTCCGGGTTGGGAAACACCTGGAGGTTTGGGGGGTGGAGCCCGAGAAGGGCGGGGTTTAGGGAGGGGAAGGGCTTCAATAGGGGAAGGAGGAGGAGGAAGAAGAGGAAGAAAAACAAGAAGAGGAGGTGGAGGAGGAAGAAGAGGAAGAAGAAGAGGAGGTGGAGGAAAAAGAGGAGGAGGAAGAAGAGGAAGAAGGAGGAGAAGAAGAGGAAGAGGAAGAAGAAGAGGAAGAAAAACAAGAAGAAGAGGAGGAGGAGGAGGAAGAAGAAGAGGAGGAGGAAGAAGACGGAGAAGAAGAGGAGGAGGAAGAGGAAGAAGGACAAGGAGAAGAAGGAGAAGAAGAAGAGGAGGAGGAAGAGGAAGAAGAAAAAGAGGAGGAGGAGGAGGAGATTGGATTTATACCCCTCCATTCACTCGGAGTCTCAGAGCAGCTGACAAACTCCTCTCCCTTCCCCTCCCCACAGCAGACACCTTGTGAGGTAGGTGGGGCTGAGAGAGTTCTGACAGAAACTGTTCTTTTTCAAGGACAGCTGTGCCAGAGCTTGTGACTGACCCAAGGTCACATCAGCAGGTGCAAGTGGAGGAGCGGGGAATCAAACCCGGTTCTCCCAGATTAGAGTCTGCGCACTCCACCACCACACCGCCTTCCAAAGCAGCCATCTTCTCCAGGGGAACTGATCTCTGTTGCCTGGAGATGAGTTGTAACCCCAGGAGATCTCCAGCTGCCCCCGGAGTCTGGCAACTCTCACATCAGCCCTTCTGATTGCTAAACATCCAGGGACTGGTTTGGGGGGAGAAATTCTCCGGGGTCTGCAGAAGATTTGGGACAGGGAGGCCCTCCCACTTCCGGAAGATCTTCTTGTAGTTTCAGGGCTATCTGTAAAAATCCAAATCAAGGGCACAGGGGGGTGGAGTGTCCCCGAAGCTGTCAGGGAAAAACTGAATTGCTAGATCTGAGAAGTCCTTTTTCTGAGTGGACTGTGGTTCGACCCGTGTGGACAGGCAGGTTCCACATGGCCACCAGTGGCAGATACCCACCCAGGGGCCTCTTCTCCAAGGTCTGGTCTGGCTCCCTTTTAAAGCCACTCAAGCTAGCATGCACCTTGTGGCAGGGAGTTCCATAGTTCCACTGGCTGGAAGGGAGCCGAGGAGGAGGCCTGCTCGGGCACCGTGGGAAACAGGATGCTGGACCAGGTGGACTTTCTCTGGTCTGATCCTGCAGGGCTGCTCTGACATTCTTAAAAATGAACACAGGTTGTATCCTCTTGGCTTTTCTTTCAAAGTAGACGGCTGTTATTTGGTTTTACGAAGGGAAAAAGACTACGGACCATGCCACAGGGGGCCGCTACAGGCCTGTAGCCACGGGGGCATTTGGGGGCAACGCCCCCCCACATATGAGCGGCGCCCCCAAACAAAACAAAAACATCCAAAAATGTTTTGAAAATGCAAGAGGCACGTGGGTGTCCCAAAATGACCCCAGGCACAGTCGCGATTGCTTCAGTCTCACTTTCTTTTTCCAGGGCCAAAAAAAAATAAACGGGTTCTTAAAAATGCAAATAAAATCAAATGAAATTGCAAAAAATAAAACAAAATTGCAAAATGGAAGAGAGAGAGAGAGTCGGCGATCCCCCCCGCCGCCCAGGCTTACACAGAAAAGCAGCCCAGAATCAAGTTTCTCCAATCAAAAGAACTAGAGGAGGACCAGAGGTCACAGCAGAGCCGTAGCTGCTGCTTCTGTGGCTGCAAGAGGAGCAGAAGGCATGGCTGGGGTGCCCCCCCCAATTTCCCCCACGCCCCACCAACCAAAATCTTCCGGCCACACCCCTGGGCAGCTATGTGTTATCTGTATGTGTTATCTGATTGCATCGTCTCACTTCCACTGCACTGTTGAACGTATCCTGTCTCATACTCAGGGGTCATTTCCTGCAGGAGGGCACAGGAGCGGAGCTCTGGCAGTAAAGAGCCCAGGGGGCGGGCACATGCAACAAGCCCTGCCCCCTGCTCCCAGCAGCCGTCCGTCAGAGCAAGAAGCAGCCAGGTAAGTTGCAGAGGCCCCCCACGCCACCCCAGTCCAGTGGCACCTTTAAGACCAAGGTTTATTCAGGTACAAGCTCTCCCTCCTCTGTGAGGACAGATCTGCACATCCCTCCCCCCAATAGCTAGCTATCCAAAACAGTCCAGTGGAGCCTGAGTGGTGGGTGTTGCCTTCTGACACACTTCCGGTGATGTCAGGGGGTGTGGCATATGCAAATGAGTTATGCTAATGAGCTATGCTAATGAGCTCCTGCACCTCTTTTTCCTACGAAATGACCCCTGCATATATATAAACACTTCCACCTTTCAACAAAGAAAATTTCATGTTTTCCTTGAAGATTGATGCTTAATTTATCAAGTTCCGCTGTCTCTAATAATATATACACTAATTCCTCTCTTGAGGGAAGGGAATCCCGTTTCCAGTATTTAGCTAGTAGCATTCTAGCCGTAAATATAAATAGCATCAAAAAAATTATCTTTTTGATTGTAACCTTCCGAAATCGTATTCAGCACAGCTACTTCAGGGGACAAGGCAATCGTTACACACGTCACTTCCGAGATAAATTTCTGAATCATCTTCCAGTAGTTACTTACTTTCATACATCGCCACCACGTGGAAAAGAGTTCCAACGTCCGAACAACATTTCCAACATATATTAGGTAGTGCAGCATTAGATTTAGCTATCCTATCTGGTGACCAATACCAGCGGTGTGCTACTTTATAAATGTTTTCTTTATAGTTGATAGCTCTTAGGTATTTGAGAGATTTCCAAGTACTGGACCATTTATCTATTTCTATGCAATGCCCAATATCTTTCATCCAAGCCACCATTGAAACACTAATTTGCTCATCTAGAGTATATTCTCGTAACAGAAAGCTATATATTTTTTGGATTATTTTGTCACTACTTGATAGCCAGATCTTATATAGTTGAGTTTTGGAGTCTTAGAATCCTGCACGTATATCCCCTGTGAAGAAAGGTTAAAGCGCTTAGGGCTCTTTACCATGGAGAAGCGAGGGGTGATGGGGTGACATGATCGAGGTTTATAAGATTATGCATGGGAAAGAGCAGGTCGAGAAAGAGGTACTTTTCTCCCTTTCTCACAATACAAGAACTCCTTCTGGGCACTCAATGAAATTGCTGAGTGGCCGGGTTAGAACGGATAAAAGGACGTCCTTCTGCACCCAAAGAGTGATGAACACATGGAATTCACTGCCACAGGGGTGGTGGTGGCTACAAGCATGGACAGCTTCAAGAGGGAATTAGATAGGCATATGAAGCAGAGGTCCATCAGTGGCTATTAGCCACATGTTATAGATAGGAACTCTCAGGTTAGGGCAGAGATGCTCTGACTTCTTGGTGCTTGGGGGGCCAACAGTGGGAGGGCTTCTGGAGTTCTGATGGACCTCCTGATGGCACCTGGTATTTTTGGCCACTGTGTGCCACAGAGTGTTGGACTGGGTGGGCCTTTGGCCTGATCCAACATGGCTTTTCTTAAGTTCTTATGTCAGGGGAAGTGATGCTCAGTATTCTTGGTGTTTGGGGGGAAACAGTGGGAGGGCTTCTAGAGTTCTGGCCCCACTGGTGGACCTCCTGATGTCCCCTGGGTTTTGGCCACTGTGTGCCACAGAGTGTTGGACTGGGTGGGCCACTGGCCTGATCCCACATTGGCTTAAGTTGTTATGTCTAGGGCAGGGATGCTCTGTATTCTTGGTGCTTGGGGGGCAACAGTGGGAGGGCTTCTGGAGTTCTGGCCCCACTGGTGGACCTCCTGATGTCCCCTGGGTTTTGGCCACTGTGTGCCACAGAGTGTTGGACTGGAGGGGCCATTGGCCTGATCCAGCATTGGCTTCTCTTAAGTTCTTATGCCAGGGGCAGAAATGCTCAGTATTCTTGGTGCTTGGGGGGCAACAGTGGGAGAGCTCCTGGAGTTCTGGCCCTGCTGGTGGACCTCCTGATGGCCCCTGGTATTTCTGGCCACTGTGTGACAGAGTGTTGGACTGGATGGGCCACTGGCCTGATCCAACATGGCTTTTCTTAAGTTCTTATGTCAGGGGCAGTGATGCTCAGTATTCGTGGTGCTGGAGGGGGCCACAGTGGGAGGGCTCCTGGAGTTCTGGCCCCACTGCTGGACCTCCTGATGGCCCCTGGTATTTTTGGCCACTGTGTGACTCAGAGTGTTGGACTGTATGGGCCACTGGCCTGATCCAACATGGCTCCCTTATGTTCTTAATGCGCCACCCAAAGGTGCCTCCCTCGGCAGGGGGTGCTTTGGCTCGACCTGGGCCGTGCTGAGGCCTCTTCCACTTCCCGCTGCTTGCAAGGAGATCGGCCTTTCACAGGCGTGCTCACCAGCAGTGGGGAGGGGGGGACGGACGTGAGCCACCAGCTGCCCCACCACCCCTCCCCCCCGGCCCCACCCCTCCCGCTCACCTGAGCCCTGCTGGCCCTCTGCTGGGCCTCCTGGGCTTGGGGCTTCTGGGCCACCCCGTCGCAGTCGGGGCTGTAGTGCTCACAGTAGTCGTAGGCCGCCTGGGAGCTGGCGGAGATCAGCAGCTGCTGGATGTCGCCCTGCGGGGAGAGAAGGGGGTGAGCCACGCCGGGTCCCCGGGCAGGGTCGGGAGAGGGGCCGGCGGGGAGAGGCCCTACCTCGAAGGCCTCCTCATCCAGGAGACGGGTGCCGAAGACGGTGATGCCGCGGGTGTCGATGAGCGGCTGGTTGCCCCGGGGCAGCGGCCGCGACATCTTCTTCTTGCAGTCCAGGAAGAGGGTCACCTGCTTCTTGCTCACGCTCAGCGCCACTCGATGCCACCTGGGGGGGAGGGACAGGACTGGCATGGGGGGGGCTGTGCCCGAGGAAGAGGACCCCCACCCACCCACACAGATGTGCACAAAAGGAGGCAGGTAAGACGGGAAGCCGAACTACAGGAGGCTGCGGGTCCCCGAGGGACACTCAGGAAGAAGAAGTAGTCGTAGTAGTAGCAGTAGAGAAGAAGAGATTGGATTTCTACCCCGCCCTTCACTACCCAAAGGAGTCTCAGAGCAGCTTACAAACTCCTTTCCCTTCCCCTCCCCACAACAGACACCCTGTGAGGTAGGTGGGGCTGAGAGAGCTCTTGACAGAAACTGCTCTTTTCAAGGACAGCTCTTATCAGAAACTGCTCTTTTCAAGGACAGCTCTTATCAGACTCCCTCCTCTGCCTAGGGAAAAAAAACTTTTAAAACACCAAGTGAAGATTTGCTGTTTGCCAGCCTCCCAGAAGAAAATGAATTCTGTCACATCTCCCCCTCCCAAGATTCCAGCGGAAGAGCAAATCCAAACAAAGCAGGAGGAAGACGGAAGAGTAGTAGTAGTAGGAGGAGATTGGATTTATACCCTACCCTTCACTCGGAGTCTCAGAGCGGCTTACAAACTCCTTTCCCTTCCCCTCCCCACAACAGGCACCCTGTGAGGTAGGTGAGGCTGAGAGAGCTCTGAGAGAAACTGTTCTTGAAGCTCTGTGAGAATTGTGACTGACCCAAGGTCACACCAGCAGCTGCATGTGGAGGAGTGGGGGATTAAATCCGGTTCTCCCAGATTAGAGTCCGCATTCATAATACCAGAGCATTGGAAGTGTCAAATTCTGGACAGTCTGTAGAAAGAACTTTTTGGAGATGACAGGAATAGATGCCTTGGCCTGGGCTGACCAGGGTCAAATGGGAAGGGAAACTGAAAAGATAAAACTTCCTTGCCACAGGAAGTAGCTCTCTTTCTTTGGAGTGCTGTGTTCCTGAGAGGACGCAGGACTCTAAACTCCTGAGGCAGGCAGGTTGATCGTGTGCTCACCTGGGTGCAAGCTTCAAGGTAATGGCAACTCTGTAATGAACAGCTAAGCTAAAGAGCCTGTCCTATATTTTACCATCAGTTAGGGCATGTTAGAGCTGTGGTGGCTCAAGTGGTTAAAATGCTGAACTGCAGGCTGTGGAAGGTCAGTAGTTCAGCAGTCCGAGACCCGGGTGTGCCGCATGACGGAGTGAGCTTCCGTCTCTAGTTCCAGCTCCTGGAAACCTAGCAGTTTGAAAGCAAGAAATTGCAAGTAGATAAATAGGGACCACTTCGGCGGGAAGTTCACAGCGTTCCATGCGCCTTGGTGTTTAGTCATGCCGGCCACATGACCACGGAAACGTCTTTGGACAGCGCTGGCTCTTCGGCTTGGAAACGGAGATGAGCACCGCAACCCTAGAGTCGGACTCGACTGGCTTTCGAGCAAGGGAACCTTTACTTTTTACTTTTTAGGGCACGTATAGAGGAAAGGAGAAAGGATGTGCATTTTTACCCATTTCTTTTGTAGTCCTATTTTTTAAAACAAAAGACAGTAGCTCTTATTCTTCTTAAAAGTAGTACTGACTCTCACTTTCCTTGAACGTCGGGTTGATCTTGTACAAAGAGAATGTAAGCCCCTAAGCAGCTCTTTGCAGATCTTTTTTTTTTGCTAGTTTAATTATACATTACCATCGTTCCAATATTCCATTTTGGGTATTTTTAACATTTTCTCCCTAGTCCCTCCCCCCTCAGTCTAATCTTCCTTTTTCAGCCAGGAGCACAGAGCCTGTAGTTTCCACTAAACGTCTTCTTTCTGCTCCTCTTTTATCCAGTTCAGGTAGAGAGTCCATTTTTCCTTGATCCGTGATGTCCTGTCATCCCATGGCAGATCCTGGCTGATCGTAGCCATTATATCTGACCAAACAAATTCGAACAGATAATTGTGCCAGGTTCTTTCTGTCCATTTTCTTTTATCTTTCCCCCCTCTTGCCATCACTGCTTTACCGGCTAGTTATCATTGCTTTCAGTAAATCTTGGTTCTTTTTCTCTGTTGTCTCATTACCTAGAGTAGTCATCATCATCAGTTCAAAATCTATATTCAGCTTTACATGAACAAGCTCATTTATTACTTTGAGGCCCTGTTCACACGGGGTGTTTTGGGCTGGGAGCAGGACGGAACGGGGGCGGAGCAAACTGGTGCGATCAGACGGCAACATCTGGCTTGCGTGGCGCTTCCGTCTCCGTTCCGGCCCTTCCCCCGATGAAGCGCATCGAAACTGAACCACCTACCGAGGTGGTTCATCCCGACGAGGCGCCGCAAGCCGGGCCGTCTGATCGCCGGCGCGTCTCTGCGCCGGCGCATCCCCGGCTCCTAGCCGAACTGCGCATGCTCCGACATGCGCAGTTCGGCGGGCTCCCCGTCTGCACTGTGTTTTCTCCCCGGCATCTGATCGTGCCGGGGAGAAAAGGCGCCGTGGCCCAGGGATCGTGCCGCGGCGTCTCAACTTTTGGCGCGGCTTTTTAAAGCCGTGCTTTGAGCGACATCTCCCCTGCCGTCTGAACGGGGCCTTAGTATATTTTCCCATAGTTTTTTGGCCTCGGGGCATTCCCACCACATGTGGGAGTACCATCCTTTCGCACTTCTACAACGCCAACAGTTTCAGCTGTCCTGAGAACATGTTAGCTAAGGTGGCTTCCCTTGTAGTCCTTGTTCAATGTGATGCTGCACTTAAAGTATGCTTATCAACATTTTCTTTTTATTAAACACTTAAACTTTTAAAAAAAGAACTCTCTCAGCCCCATTTGCCCCGCAAGGTGCTCGTTGTGGGGAGAGGAAGGGAAAGGTGATGGTAAGCCACTTTGAGACGCCTTAAGGGGGAGAAAAGTGGGGTATGAAAAACCCAACTCTAAAGAAGGCCAAATCTTAGGCCAAGGGTTCGTGCAACCAGTGTTCCCTCTAAGCTGAGTTCGTGTGAGGCTAGCTCACAGTTCTTTAGCCTCCGTTTGACACATTTTTGTCTCAGCTTAGGAAGGGAGGGCTCCCGAGCCAACTAATTTATGCAGCAGCCAAATCGCTCGTTCACAGCTTCAATGCCAGCAGCTCACAAAATAGAATTTTTGCTCACAAGACTCCACAGCTGAGAGGGAGCGTTGAGTGTAACCCATGCAATCCTACCCAGACAGACCTGCTCCTTGTTTGTGTGATCCTGTCTATCTCTGCTAGTCAGAATCTTCCTCAGGGAGTTCAACAATATTTTTCGACACAAGGTGCTTTTCACTTTGTAAGAGGCTTGTTGTTGTTGTTCGGCCGCACAGTCGAGTCCGACTCTTTGGGACCCCATGGACCAGATCCCGCCAGGCCCTCCTGTCTTCCGCTGTCCTCTGAAGTTGGCTCAATTTCATGTTCGTTGCATCGATGACACTGTCTAACCATCTCATCCTTTGCCGTCCCCGTCTTCTTTGACCTTCAGTCTTTCCCAGCATCAGGGCCTTCTCCAGTGAGTGCTCCCTTCTCATTTGGTGGCCAAAGTATTTGAGTTTCAGTATCTGGCCTTCCAGGGAACAGTCAGGGTTGATTTCTTTTAGGATTGACTGATTTGATCTCCTTGCAGTCCAAGGGACTCTCAAGAGTCTTCTCCAGCACCATAGTTCAAAAGAATCTATTCTTCGGCGTTCGGCCTTCCTTATAGTCCAACTCTCGCAGCCACACATGACTACTGGGAATACCATTGCTTTGACCTTGCGGACTTTTGTTGGCAGGGTGATGTCTCTACTTTTTATCATGCTGTTTAGGTTCGCCATCGCTTTCCTCCCAAGGAGCAGGCGTCTTTTAATTTCATGGCTGCTGTCACAGTCTGCGGTGATCTGGGATCCCAGGAACGTGAAGTCTGTCACTACTTCCACGACTTCGCCTTCCATTTGCCAAGGAGTGATGGGGCCAGATGCCATGATCTTAGTTTTTTTGATGTTGAGCTTCAAGCCCACTTTTGCGCTCTCCTCTTTTACCCTGGTTTGATGCATTTGTCAAACGACAGCTGCAATACCAAGCAGTGTTCCCTCTAAGCTGAGTCAGTGTGAGCCAGCTCACAGTTTTTTAGCCCCTGGCTCACACATTTTTGTCTTCGCTCAGGAAGGATAGGGCTCCAGACCAAACTAATTTATGCGGTAGCCAAATCGCTTGCTTACAACTTTAATGCCAGTCGCTCACGAAGTAGGGTTTTTGCTCACAGGACTCCACAGCTTAGGCAAATTGCGTGCAGCACTTTAACAGCATCATCTTTTAAGACTTTGAATAGCTCAGCTGGGATACCATCACCTCCACTAGCTTTGTTGTTATTAATGTTTTCTAAGGCCCATTTAACTTCACATTCCAGGATGTCTGGCTCGAGGTCAGTGATTATACCGTCGTGGTTGTCAAGGACATCGAGGTCTTTCTTGTATAGTTCTTCTGTGTATACTTGCCATCTTTTCCTAATCTCTTCTGCTTCTGTTAGGTCCCTACCGTTTTTGTCCTTTATCATGGCCAGCTTTGCATGGAACGCTCCCTTGATTTCTCCAATTTTCTTGAAGAGATCTCTAGGAGGCTTGTAGCACATTAGAAAAAAAAATTTTGCAGCGTTCATTGAAAGAGAAATTTGGATTAAAACTTTGGTATTTGGCAACCTTGTGCTGAAAAATATTGTTGAACTCCCTGGGGAAGATTTTGAAACAGAAGGGTATCTGGACCTCTGTTGGAGGAAGACAGAGCAGATGTTATAAAGAGACTTTAAAGAGTCCTCCCTCTTGAAACTTTTGTTTAACAGAGGAGGACTGGCATTAATTATAAGGTTGTACTATATCTTTTGAGATTCTTTGGAGATGATCTTGGTATTTTGATATTTCTGATATTATGAACTGTGATTAAGAAGTATATTCATATATGATGAAATTATTGTAGAAATATTTTTCAAAAATAATATAAAATTATTTCTGATATGTAATAATCATCTGGGCACAGTATTTGTTGTATGTTGGTTGATGACACACAAATCCCGTCAGCACTGCGGATTCTGTGAACTTGAGCAGATCACGAGAGGGAGGGCAGGAAGGGGTTGCCTCAGTGCTTAGTTCTTGTGGCCCTTTCTTACATGCCCAGGGAAATGCCGATTGCCACTTTGGGGTCAGGAAGCAGTTTTTCTCCAGGCCAGTTTGGCTGGAGATCCTGGAGGGGTTTTTTTTGTCATCTTCTGGGTGTGGAACAGGGTGTGTGTGGGGGGGAAGGTATTTGTGAGTTTCCTGGCATTGTGCAGGGGGCTGAATTAGATGACCCTGGCGGTCCCTTCCAACTCTAGGATTCGATGATTCTATTGGAAATTCTATTCCAGATTATTACATCAGTGAAGATTTATGTGTGGAGAGATTCATGGCCTGCTTTCATAGAATCATAGAATGTTAGAGTTGGAAGGGACCTTACAGGTCATCTAGCCCAACCCCCTGCACTCTGCAGGAGCATAGCCAAAAGAGAGCCCTACAACATGCCCGAAAGATGGTTGTCCAGCCTCCGCTTGAAAACGTCCAGCAAAGGAGCATCCACCACCTCCCGAGGCAGACTGTTCCACCGCTCAACCACTCTCACAGTCAGGAAGTTTCTCCTGATATTTAGCTGGTAACGACTCCCTGGTAATTCCCACCCATTAGACCTACTCTTGCAATCCGGAGCAAGAGAGAATAGATCCCCTCCATCTCCTACATGACAGCCCTTCAGATACTTGAAGACCGCAATCATGTCCCCTCTAAGCCTTCCCTTTCCCAGGCTAAACAGACCCGACTCTTTCAGCCTTTTCAGTGAGGCCTTTTCTGAAAGGAACTTGCTTTTGAGTAAACATATAGTAGGTGCTTTTGCCAACAGGGGATGGACACTGCGGCAATTCCCCGAGAACTTGGCGCTGTACAAAACCCTGTTTACAATTCTTCTTGTGGCTGACTGAGAAAAAGTGTAACCATTCAGTGGACCAAAATACTCCCCCACCCCCACCCCGGCCAGGGTTTGTCCCTGGGAAGGTTTCTGAGCCTTTAACGACTGGCAGCCTGGCAAGGATTTATCAGACGGAGCGTCTCCCTCTATTGCCTCTGCCCTCACAATAAACTCTGCCTGCAGTTGGGTTCCTACTTCTCACAAAGCCATTCCGGCCACAGGAGCAATGCTCCCTCTGAGCTGTGGAGTCTCGTGAGCAAAAATTCTACTTTATGAGCTACTGGCATTAAAGCTGTGAGCCAACAATTTAGCTACTGCATAAATCAGTTTGCTTCCTGAGATAAGACAAAAACTGTGTGAGCCGGAGGCTAAAAACCTGTGAGCTAGCTCGCACTAACTCAGCTTAGAGGGAACACTGCACAGGAGCCCTGTCAGGCAAGAAGTTGGCAACTCTGCACTAGGAGCCAGTTT
Source organism: Gekko japonicus (assembly GCF_001447785.1). Lineage (NCBI taxonomy): Eukaryota > Metazoa > Chordata > Lepidosauria > Squamata > Gekkonidae > Gekko > Gekko japonicus. The sequence goes on from NW_015165276.1 coordinate 233,525, forward strand.
GGTGTCGTGGTGAAGTGTGCGGACTCTAATCTGGGAGAACCGGGTTTGATTCCCCACTTCTCCTCCACTTACACTTGGATGGATGACCTTGGGCAAGCCACAGTTCTGATAAGAGCTGTTCTTGAAAAAGAGCAGTTTCTGTCCAGAGCTCTCTCAGCCCCGCCTGCCTCACAGGGTGTCTGTCTGTTGTGGGGAGGGGCAGGGAAAGGAGTTTGTAAGCCGCTCTGAGACACCTTTGTGTAGTGAAGGGCGGGGTATAAATCCAATCTCCTCCTCTTCTTCTTCTTCTTCTTCCTCCTCCTCCTCTTCCTCTTCTTCTTTTTCCTTTTCTTCTACTTCTTCTTCTTCCTCTTCTTCTTCTTCTTCTTGCCTTTCACAATCACACAGCAGGAAGAAATTCCATAGTTCTGATAAGGGCTGTTCTTGAAAAAGAGCAGTTTCTGTCAAGAGCTCTCTCAGCCCCACCTACCTCACAGGGTGTCTGTTGTGGGGAGGGGAAGGGAAAGGAGTTTGTGGGCCACTCTGAGACTCCTTTCGGTAGTGAAGGGCCATGGGGTATAAATCCAATCTCCTCCTCCTCCTCTTCTTCTTCTTCTAGAAAGGGTCACCTGGAAAAGGGCCTAGTTGGGAGACTGGATCCCCTTTCGGCTTCTTGACAGATCTGACCAGGAGCTCACCCATGGCTTGGCTTTAGACCCTGACCTGCTAAGAACTGCCCTTCCCTCTTGGGGTCTACTTCACCGAGCTCCCTTGGCTGGGGACAATCCCAGTGGAGGAACCACGGAAGAACACGAGGTGGTGGGAGAAGGTGGCAGAGGGGGAGGGGGAGGAAGAGGAAGGCAGGCACTCACTTGCCATCGGCCAGGTTGACGCCTCGGAAGATGGGGTAGTCCTCGGGGGCCGGGCGGCCGTTCTGGTCCTCGTAGAGGAAGACAGGGGAGCGGCCCAGCTCCACCCCCAACTGCTGGATGCCGTGCTGGTTGTAGATGGACAGCAAGAAGGCCTGCAGGCCGGACTTGGGTTTCACCAGCGCCATGATGGAGAAGTCCTCTGGGAATTTACCTGGGAAGGCAAAGGCGGGCTGAGGATGTGGCCACGCAGCACCAGAGAACTCCTGAAGCAACAGGGCTCCCCGGGAGAAAGGCCCAGAAGTCCACTGAGAGGGTGGCTTTTCCCATAACCAGGGGTCATTTCCTGCAGGAGCGCACAGGAGCGGAGCTCCGGCAGTGAAGAGCCCAGGGGGCGGGCACATGCAACAAGCCCCGCCCCCTGCTCCCAGCAGCCCTCAGTCAGAGCAAGAAGCAGCCAGGTACATTGCAGAGCCCCCCCGCCCCCCCAGTCCAAAACAGTCCAGTGGCACCTTTAAGACCAAGCTTTATTCAGGTAGAAGCTCTCCCTCCTCTGCGAAGACAGATCTGCACATTCCCCCCCCCAATAGCTAGCAGGGGTCATTTCGTAGGAAAAGAGGTGCAGGAGGCCATTAGCATAACTTGTTAGCATAACTTATTTGCATATGCCACACCCCCTGACATCACCGGACGTGTGTCACAAGGCAACACCCACTGCTCAGGCTCCACTGGACTGTTTTGGATTGCTAGCTATTGGAGGGGGGGGAGACTGCAGATCTGTCCTCGCGGAGGAGGGAGAGCTTGTACCCGAATAAAACTTGGTCTTAAAGATGCCACTAGACTGTTTTGGACCGGGGGTCCGGGGGGGGGGCTCTGCAGCTTACCTGGCTGCTTCTTGCTCTGACTGAGGGTTGCTGGGAGCAGGGGGCGGGGCTTGTTGCATGTTCCCGCCCCCTGGGCTCTTTACTGCCGGAGCTCTGCTCCTGTGCACTCCTGCAGGAAATGACCCCTGGACTGGCAACAACCCCAGAGCCAGAAAAGAGGGCATGGGGGGGTGGAAGGGACACGAGGTGGGAGGATGGAGGTGGGACCCAAGCTGGGGTACAATGCCACAGAGTCCACCTGCCCAGGGGCCCATTTTCTCCAAGTGAACTGATCTTTATCGCCTGGAGCTCAGCTTTCGTCCCCAGAGATCCCCAGGCACCACCCGGAGGCTGGCCACCTAGGCCCAAGCATAATTTAGCATCCAAGAAGAGTCCCCACTTGGGACTGGTTTCTTCCCTTTTTTGCCAGTTTGGTGTCATGGTCAGGAGCGTGGACTCTAATCTGGGAGAACCGGGTTTGATTCCCCACTCTTCCTCCGCCTGCAGCTGCTGGTGTGGCCTCGGGTCAGTCACAAGTTCCCTCACAGCTGTTCTCTCAAGGGCGGTCCTCGAAAGACCTCTCTCAGCCCCACCGAACTCACAAGGGGTGCGTTCAGACGGGGCATTTGAGCCGGTATACGAGCTGGTTAGAAACGGAGTACTTACGCGCGATCACACTCACAACGTCTGCCTCCCGTCCCTAACCGTTGCCAACCATCGCAAACACCCCTTAAACCGGTGTGGTTTGCTACTAGGTCCCCAAGTGGTGCTTTCCTGAGTGCTCTGGTTCTAGCCACATTTCCCCCGTCTGATCGCTTTCCACCGGAGTAGAGCCACTTCCGTTCGGAAGCCCAAGGCTTCCGCTTTTCATCCTCCTTTTTTTTTTTTAATCGTAAGCGATGTGTGCTTGGGCGAAGCTTCGCCCCGGTGTTAGTAAAAGCAAACTTTAAATGGTGCCCAGTTTCAGCCCTCAGATGAGTCTGGGACCTCACCAAGGCCAGTTTCGATGTCAAAGTTTAAAGGGAAGTGTTGTGTCCGCTGGCCGCCACCAGGGGCCAGCGAATACCCCAGAGCTTGACTCTGGAAGAACAATGGGGACTAGGCTCCTGGTCTCTCCACGGAGGGACCAATGGGACGTTGGCGGGAGATTTAAACCCACCAATGGGACCTAGGGGTGTGTGTCCCCAGTGTGTACATAGTGGCCCACGGGCCGTTTCCTTTTGTCTTTGTTGTGTAGCAGTGAAGCGTGCAGGATGCTATGTGAACTGCAACGGCCTAGCCATGCGGTTAAACCCACTACACAATAGGAAGCCTTCGCTTCAGGGCATGCTTTTCGGGCTACGGTGTTACGCACATGTACGAAGATCTCACTTATATCAAAGATTGCCTATGCGCATGCGCAAACTGTGTAGAAATAATTTTTTAAAATGCCGACGCGCGCTGCTGAGCGCCTGAAGTGTGGACGCCGGGGAGCGATGTGCTGTGCAGTGAGAGGTGAGTGTGATCGCGCTTCCCCCGGATCAAATTCATCCCGTTGGAACGGGAGCGGTTTACAGGGCTCCCAGCCCGCCATCTGACCGCACCCAAGGTATCTGTTGTGGGGAGGGGAAGGGATTGTAAGCCGCTCTGAGACTCCTTTGGGCAGTGAAGGGCGGGGTATAAATCCAATCTCTTCTTCTTCATCATCATCTTCTTCTTCTTGCCTTTCATAATCACACAGCAGGAGGAAACTCAACAGGAGAAGAAGTTTGGTGTCGTGGTGAAGTGTGCGGACTCTAATCTGGGAGAACCGGGTTTGATTCCCCACTCCTCCACTTGCACCTGGCTGGATGACCTTGGGCAAGCCGTAGCTCTGACGAGAGCTGTCCTTGAAAAAAGAGCAGTCTCTGTCAAGAGCTCTCTCAGCCCCACCTACCTCACAGGGTGTCTGTTTGTTGTGGGGAGGGGGAGGGAAAGGAGTTTGTCAGCCATTCTGAGACACCTTCGGGTAGGGCGGGGTATAAATCCAATCTCCTCTTCTTCTTCTTCTTCCTCTTCTTCTTCCTCTTCTTCCTCCTCTTCTTCCTCTTCTTTTTCTTCTTCTTCCTCTTCTTCTTCTTCCTCTTCCTCTTCTTCTTCTTCTTCCTCCTCTTCTTCTTCTTCCTCTTCTTCTTCATCATCTTCCTCCTCTGGAGGAAACTGGAGAGCCAGTTTGGTGTAGTGGTTAAGTGCACGGACTCTAATCTGGGAGAACCGGGTTTGATTCCCCACTCCTCCACTTGCACCTGCTGATGTGACCTTGGGTCAGTCACAAGCTCTGGCACAGCTGTCCTTGAAAAAGAGCAGTTTGTGTCAAGAGTTCTCTCAGCCCCACCCACCTCACAGGGTGTCTGTTGTGGGGAGGGGAAGGGAAAGGAGTTTGTAAGCCGCTCTGAGACTCCAAGTGAAGGGCGGGGTATAAATCCAATCTCTTCTTCTTCTTCTTCCTCCTCCTCTTCTTCCTCTTCTTCCTCCTCCTCCTCCTCCTTCCTCCTCCTCTTCTTCTTCTTCTTGCTCTTCTTCTTCTTCTTCTTCCTCTTCTCCTTCTTGCCTTTCACAGTCACAAAGCAGGAAGAAACTCAACAGGGGGGAGCAGACTCTTCGTGGCCTGGAGTTCAAAGAAGAGTGGTCCCCTGGACAGTGCTGAAGTCACACTGGGGAAAAGGGGCACCCCAACAGATGCTGAAGGAGAGCTCTGCGTCTGCTAGGGGGCCCCCCCAGAAGGGGAAGCCACGGGCCCCCTCCCCTCCCCCTCCCCTACCAAAGCCCCGCCAGAGACCCCCAGATTTCTGCCCGGCCCCGCAAGCTTACCTGGGAAAAGCTGCCGTGTCGGAGCACTGATCTGGGCCTGTCTTGATATCCGGTAGGCCACATCTGGCCCGGTTCCCGAACGCCTCTTGGGGCAGAATCCCGTCGTTTTGCGCACCCCCTGGGGCTGACTCTGCAGCTGCAGCACTTTAAGGACGTCCACTGGATCTGCTGGGGAGTGGGGGGGAGAAGGGAAAGACCAAGTAAGAACACGGGCAGCCATGTGAGAGGGGAGGGTGGAGGAGGCAGACAGGCAAGCTGCACCGTGATATCACCCCCCCCCCCATGCAAATAGCTCCACCACCCCTCCCTTTGTCTTCCTATATCTTTTTTATTTCCCCCCTTCTTTTTTGTATTTTTATTTAACGTATAAAACAATACACATGCTACATTCATACAGGATCGATGACCTCCCCAGATAATGACAGCTGTCATTTTTATCTATCAAGCAAGCGATAACTAAAAAAACCGACACAAAATCTAAGTGTTCCTTAGGTATTGAGGAGTTCTGGCAGGCGGCTCAATTCAATATACTTTAAAAAAAAAAGTATACCCTGTCTCTATAAACATATTTTTCCTATTAGGGTTCTCAACTTGTATTAATTGTGAGATTATCTTATTCTGGACCATCAAGTCCTGTATCTCGTCATACCACTGTGCCAAAGTCGGTATATTCTTAGTATTCCATTGATGTGCCAATATTATTTTACCAGCTAATAGGAGACGGGTCAATAGAGCCTTCCTCGACTCTGGGATATTTAACTCTGGCCACAATTGTCTCCCTATATGATGAAACTGACGAACTGATGTAGAGAGGTGAGTTTCTCGAAAGCTTATGCTACAATACAGCTTCGACAGGAGGAGGAGATTGGATTTATACCCCATGGCCCTTCACTACCCAAAGGAGTCTCAGAGCGGCTGACAAACTCCTTTCCCCTCCCCTCCCCACAACAAACACCCTGTGAGGTAGGTGGGGCTGAGAGAGCTCTTGACAGAGACTGCTCTTTTTTCAAGGACAGCTCTCGTCAGAGCTACGGCTTGCCCAAGGTCATCCAGCCAGGTGTAAGTGGAGGAGTGGGGAATCAAACCTGGTTCTCCCAGATTATAGTCCACGCACTTAACCACTACACCAAACTGGCGGGGTACAAATTAAATAAATATAGTCTTTAAGGTAAAACAAACAACTGAGGAAAGACAGTCTCCCACAGGGAAAGCATTATTGCCATACATCAAAGGAATCACTGATCAGATGGGAAAACTTATGAAAAAACACAACCTACCAACAGTATTCAGACCCAACAGAAAAAATACAACAGGTGCTACGATCGGCAAGAGACAGAAGAGACCCCCCCCACTTCTGCAGGGGTATACCGCATACCATGCAGTTGTGGACAGGTTTACATCGGGACCACGCAGCGTAGCATCCAGACAAGAATAAAAGAACAGGAAAGACACTGCAGACTGGGCCAACCTGAGAAATCAGCAGTGGCGGAATAAAAGAACAGGAAAGACACTGCAGACTGGGCCAACCTGAGAAATCAGCAGTGGCAGAACATAGCCTAACTCAAACAGGACACAGTATCTTGTTCCAAGACACTGAAAGGCTGGACAACACATCCAATTACCATGTCAGATTACACAGGGAAGCCATTGAAATTCATAAACATAAACACAATTTCAACAGGAAAGAAGAGAGTTTAAAAATAAACAGGGCGTGGTTTTCTGTCCTGAAAAATACAAAATGCTCTGCATCTTACAACAGCACTACAGATAAGATTAGAATTTCAACAGCCAATCCCTATGCAAAAGAACCTCCTCAGGAAAGCTCCTCCACTAGCATGTTCACAGCCTGGGGAACTCCTACAAGATAATGACTCCTCCCTATCCCACCTTCCTGAGTAGATATACATTACCTGCCTACCATTTTTCTTCTCACACTGACACAGAGAGTCCTCCATCTTTCTGTGTCATACTTCTGAGGGTGCCAGTCACAGCTGCTGGCGAAACTTCAGGTCCTACAATACCAAGACCACGGCCATACAACCCAGAAAATCTACAACAACTAATGAACTCCGGCCATGAAAGGCTTCGACAACATAATAAATAAAGTCAGTCTTGAAGGTGCTACTGGGCTTTCTACTATATGATCAAGGGAGTCTCTCAGAAGCTTCTGCTTTGAAAATCTTCTTCATCTCTAAAGCGCTCCTGGACTTTGACAAGAGACCGACACGACTACCCCCGGAAACAAACTTCAAAACCAGCCATTCAAAGCTGCACCACAGAATACACCCAACTGAAGGATACGGTCAATCTGATCCAGCAGGGCCCGCCCCTTCTTATGTTCTTATGAAGTCCTCGGCCTCTCTGCCCTGTTGTTGGCCCTCCAGAGGAACTGGTCGGCCACTGTGTGAGAAGACAGGAGGCTGGACTAGCGGGACCCTCACTGGCCTGATTCTGCAGGGCTCTTCTGAGGTTCTTATCAGGGGAAGGCCTCGGCCTCTTTGCCCTGTTCTTGGCCCTCCAGGGGAACTGGTTGGCCACCGTGTGAGAAGACAGGAGGTCTGATCCAGCAGGGCTCTTCTTATGTTCTTCTCAGGGGAAGGCCTCGGCCTCTGCCCTGTTCTTGGCCCTCCAGAGGAGCTGGCTGGCCACTGTGTGAGACGGGATGCTGGACTAGATGGACCCTCGCTGGTCTGATTCTACAGGGCTCTTCTGAGGTTCTTCTCAGGGGAAGGCCTCGGCCTCTCTGCCCTGTTGCTGGCCCTCCAGACGAACTGGTTGGCCCCTGTGTGAGACGGGAGGCTGGACTAGATGGACCCTCACTGGTCTGACCCAGCAGGGCTCTTCTGAGGTTATTATTAGGGGTAGGCCTCAGACTCTCTGCCCTGTTGTTGGCCCTCCAGAGGAACTGGTTGGCCATTGTGTCCAATCCAGCAGGGCTCTTCTGAGGTTCTTCTCAGGGGAAGGCCTCGGCCTCTCTGCCCTGTTGTTGGCCATCCAGAGGAACTGGTTGGCCACCGTGTGAGAAGACAGGAGGTCTGATCCAGCAGGGCTCTTCTTATGTTCTTCTCAGGGGAAGGCCTCGGCCTCTCTGCCCTGTTGTTGGCCCTCCAGAGGAACTGGTTGGCCATTGTGTCCAATCCAGCAGGGCTCTTCTGAGGTTCTTCTCAGGGGAAGGCCTCGGCCTCTCTGCCCTGTTGTTGGCCCTCCAGAGGAACTGGTTGGCCACTGTGTGAGATGGGATGCTGGACTAGATGGACCCTCGCTGGTCTGATCCTGCAGGGCTCTTCTGATGTTCTTATGTTCTTAAATGAATCCCAAGTCTTGAGCAGGCCAGTGAAGGCAAGCCAGACGGGAGATGGAGGAGGAGGAGGAGGCTGAGGGTGGAAAAGAAATCCTGGGCCTGGCTTCATACAAGGAAGTGCCCCCAAATGCCCCTGGCAAAGGAGAGCTCCCACTTGGTGCTCTCCAAAGAGGTGTTTTATCATAGGTGGGAGAACTGAGACCAGCCAAGACGGAGAAGACGGGCGCTGTACCTGCGAGTCGAGGCCCAACCTGAGTTCCTTCTCCTCTGCTAGATGAGGCTGTTTGGAAGCAGGAGGGGACCGTCCCCTGGAAGGGGGGAGGGAAATACCTGTTCCCCTTTGCAGCCGGGGACCGAGTGGGGAGGGGGCCTCTCCCGTGCAGGTGGGTGGGTGGCCCAGCGCCAGCCTGATCAGATGGAAGGAGCCGATTGGGGTCTCCCCCGCGAGGTGCGCCCGTCAATATCGGGATTCCGATCTCCTCTTTCGCGGGGCCTCTTGCAGCTGCGGTGAAAGGCCCCTTTGTTTCAGCCCCAGGCGGAGGATCCAGGGCACACGCTTTGCACACTCGGGCACACACGTGCACACACACACAAGCAGCAGGAAGGAAGGAGAGGAACTCCTGGAACAGGCGGCCGCACCACAAGCGCGTGCCATGCGCCCCATGCGCGGGCAGGCCCCGCGCAACCAGAGGCACCCTCGTGCAGGCTGCAGCATCCAGCCTCTCCTGTGCGGGAATAAGGGCCTTTTGTGTGCGTTTGGGACACCTCACACCGGATTACACACGCACACAAAACCACCATGGCACATTAAAAGGCCACCAGGAGCCATCCAGTGGTGGGATGCCTGTGAGAGAGGAAACAACCCAGAGGTGTATTCAGGGACTGCTGCGCTCTCTCTCTCTCTCACACACACAGAGTTATTTATTTATCCTGCCTCTGCCACTCCTGGCTGCTTTCTGAAGCTGGGCTGGAGGGGGGGGCAGCAAACTGACGCTGTGTGTGTGTGTGTGGGGGAAAACGCTTCCTTTTGCTAAAACAGCCCAACTTCACAAAGGAGCCGCTTGTGCTGCGGCCCAGAGTCCTGCCAGAGGAGCGCCCGGCAGCCGGGACAGATGGGGGGGGAGGGGTGTGGCCGTGCATTCCAGTCCTGATGCACACTAACCTCTCTCCCCCCCCCCCGCAGTGACCTGCATGGGGCAGGTGGTGGAAAAGAGGCCGTTCCTGATAACACCCCCCCACACACACAATGGCACAAAGACCCAGGTTTGAATCCCGTCTCTCCCATGGAAGCTCATCAGGTGACTCTCGATCAGTGAGAACGTAAGAAAACATAAGAGAAGCCAATGTTGGATCAGGCCAATGGCCCATCCAGTCCGACACCCTGTGTCACACAGTGGCCAGAAATACCAGGTGCCACCAGCAGGTCCAGCAGTGGGGCCAGAACTCCAGAAACACTCCCACTCTTGCTCCTCCCAAGCACCGAGAAAACAGAGCATCCCTTGCCCCAGACATAAGACGAGAAGCCATGTTGGATCAGGTCAGTGGCCCACCCAGTCTAACACCCTGTGGCACACAGTGGCCAGAACCCACCTGCCCTCAGGAGGTACACCAGCGGGGCCAGAACTCCAGAAACACTCCCACTCTTGTTCCAAGTACCAAGAATACAGAGCATCACCGCCCCAGACATAAGAACATAAGGGAAGCCATGTTGGATCAGGCCAGTGGCCCCTCCAGTCCAACACTCCGTCACACAGTGGCCAAAACCCAGGGGCCATCAGGAAGTCCACCAGTGGGGCCAGAACTCCAGAAGCCCTCCCACTCTTGCCCCCCAAGCACCAAGAATACAGAACATCACTGTCCCAGACATTTTTTTTTACTGTCCCAGACATAAGAACATAAGAGAAGCCATGTTGGATCAGGCCAATGGCCCATACAGTCTGACACTCTGTGTCACACAGTGGCCAAAGATACCAGGTGCCATCAGGAGGTCCAGCAGTGGGGGCCGGACACTAGGAGCCCCCTCCCACTCTTGCCCCTCCCAGCACCAAGAATACAGAACATCACCGCCCCAGACATAAGAACATAAGAGAAGCCATGTTGGATCAGGCCAATGGCCCGTCCAGTCCAACACTCCGTCACACAGTGGCCAGAACCCAAATTCTATCTGGAGGTCCACCAGCAGGGCCAGAACTCCAGAAGCCCTCCCACTTTTGCCCCCCAAGCACCAAGAAGACAGAGCATCACCACCCCAGACGTAAGAACATAAGAGAAGACAATGTTGGATCAGGCCAGTGGCCCATCCAGTCCAACATTCTTGTGTCACACAGTGGCCAAAAATACCAGGGGCCATCAGAGTCCACCAGCAGTGGGGCCAGAACTCCAGAAGCCCTGCCACTCCTGCCACACACACCCAAGCACCAAGAAGACAAGTCTTCTCCAGTGAGTGCTCCCTTCTCATTTGGTGGCCAAAGTATTTGAGCTTCAGTTTCATTATCTGGCCTTCCAGGGAACAGTCAGGGTTGATTTCTTTTAGGATTGACTGATTTCATCTTCTTGCAGTCCAAGGGACTCTCAAGAGTCTTCTCCAGCACCATAGTTCAAAAGAATCTATTCTTCGGCGCTCGGCCTTCCTTATGGTCCAACTCTCGCAGCCATACATGACTACCGGGAATACCATTGCTTTGACAATGCGGACTTTTGTTGGCAGGGTGATGTCTCTACTTTTTATCATGCTGTTTAGGTTCGCAATCGCTTTGCATGCACACAAAAGCTTATACCCAGGGGGGTCATTTCATAGAAAAAGAGGCGCAGGAGCTCATTAGCATAACTCATCAGCATCACTTATTTGCATATGCCACACCCCCTGACATCACCGGACGTGTGTCAGAAGGCAACACTCACCGCTCAGGCTCCACTGAGTTAGGATACTTTCAATCCCTGTCTCTCCTCTATACTGTCAGAAAGTTTTAAAAAATCTTTATTACAGTCCATGACCAGAATAATAACATGAATCTGTACTGTCTAGAACGGGGTTCCGTATAATAAAGAACCCTTATTCGCTTTAAATCTGACCGCTGCCTCTGTGTAGCTTTGTGAGTCTGCCGGCACACTAAGGACAGACGTTCTGCCGTGGGATTCGCTTTAAGCACCCTGCTGCTGTGATCGCGATTCCTGGCTGTACTAAAACCAGAGGATCCAACACGTTTGAGCTGCGCTCGGCCTTTGCCGGCCCTTCTAAGCCGGAGGGCCGCTTTGGAGCACAGCGGCCTTTGACGCGGCCAGCCGGCCTTCCTCATCTCCTGTTCCCTCTAAGCTAACCCTAACCCTAATGAGTTCCTGCGGTTGGGTGTGGCCTATTATGCTAATGAGTTCCTGCTGGGCGTGGCAAACTCGGGAGCCAGCCGGAACTCCGTTCCTGTGCATTCCTAATAGCCCTGCTAATGTATGGATTGTAACACATGAAAGAACGTTATGTTGTGTTGTGTTACGTATTGTATGGATTGTATGGATTGTATGGATTGTAAGTAAGGTATAAAAGAACAAAAAAATATATTTTTTTAAGAACTACGGCTTGCCCAAGGTCCTCCAGCCAGGTGCGAGTGGAGGAGTGGGGAATCAAACCCGGTTCTCCCAGATTAGAGTCCGCGCACTCAACCACGACACCAAAGTTGGCGGGCCCACTGCCATGAACTGGCTGATGAATTCCAGTCTGGCCTTTCTGTCGGTCTGGAAGGCTCCGCCGGACCTGCGCTTTGCTCAAAGGAATTCTGTCTCTGCCCACAGCTACCGAGCGACAGACCTTTGGGCCCGGTCCACCCGAGGTCCAGCCAAATCCTCCGCTGCCCCCAGCCCGGGCATTATTCACAGCTGAAACCGCCCCCCAAAAAAACTCAGCCTCCTCCTCACTGACCCAGGTGTTCTGAAACCCCCCTCCCTCGTTCCTTCTTTGCCCACCGCCATCAACAGCTGTTCCCAATTGCGCCGGCTGGGATTTGCAGCCGGAAAATTCTTTTTTTCTTCTTCCCAGCAGCGCAAGTGGAAATGCAGGCTGCCGGGCGGGGTGTCAAGTCTGGGGGGGCCAACTCCCCCTGCGTTGCAGGCCCCACAGATTGCCGTTTCTGTCCCCCCCCCATGGGCCAGCCCCAGGCGTTCCCAGGCACTGCCTGAGCAGCCTTTACAGGGGTCGCTGGAGTGGAGGTGGCCAATATCCCCCCCCCGGAAGATCAAACCTGAAGTGTCTGGACGGAAACAGGGCCCGCCACAGATGAGTTTAACAGAGGAGTCTCCCGGCAGCTGCCCAGAAATGCCCCACATGCTCAGCAGCAGTGGGTGTGCCATGTGCCTGGCCCAGCCGGCCTGCTGAGGGCAGCTCGGAGGCAGTGAGCTCCAGTGGTCAGAGCAAGGGGGGTGAGCTCTGAAGACGGGTGGGGGTGTGTGGATCCAATGCTTCCTCTCAGCTGTGGCGTCTTGTGAGCAAAAACTCTACTTTGTGAGCTACTGGGCATTAAAGTTGTGAGTGAGCGATTGGGCTACGGCATACATTAGTTTGCTCTGGAGCCAGAGGCTAGAAAACTGTGAGCTGCCTCACACTCACTCAGCTTAGAGGGAACACTGCTCTGGAGCCCTCCTTCCTGAGCAAAGGCAAGAATGTGTGAGCCGGAGGCTAGAAAACTGTGAACTGCCTCACACTCACTCAGCTGAGAGGGAACACTGCTCTGGAGCCCTCCTTCCTGAGCGAAGGCAAGAATGTGTGAGCTGGAGGCTTAAAAACTGGGAGCTGGCTCACACTGACTCAGCTCAGGGGGAACACTGGTCCCTTCCAATGCTCCCTCTAAGCTGTGGCGTCTTGTGAGCAAAAATCCTACTCTGTGGGCTCCGGGCATGAAAGTGGTGAGCGAGCGATTTGGCTGCGGCATCAATCAGGTTGCTCTGGGGCCATCCCTTCCTGAGCGGAGACAAAAAAATGTGTGAGCCGGAGGCTACAAAACAGTGAGCTGGCTCACACTGACTCAGCTGAGAGGGAACACTGGCCGCAATGCTCCCACTAAGCTGTGGAGTCCTGTGAGCAAAAATCCTACTCAGCGGGCTCCTGGCATTAATGTTGTGAGCCAAGTGATTTGGCCGCTTCATCAATTCGTTTGCTCTGGAGCCCTCCTTCCTGAGCGAAGACGAAAATGTGTGAGCTGGAGGCTAAAAAAACTGTGAGCTGGCTCACACCGACTCAGCTGAGAGGGGACACTGGGTGGAACACCCCCTTGGCCCCACTGAGTCTTACAGGGACGCCGTTTGCCAGGCGATGACGGGGATTGAATCTCAGGCCAGGAGACGTTTTGACTGCCCGTTTCCGCTCCTGGTCAGCTGGCGGCAGCCCTAGATGGAGGGGTAGTGGAACACAAAGGATGAAAGAATGAACACGACCTCCGAGCTACACCAGTTTGGTGTCTTGGTTAAGTGTGCGGACTCTAATCTGGGAGAACCGGGTTTGATCCCCCACTCCTCCACTCGCACCTGCTGATGTGACCTTGGGTCAGTCACAAGCTCTGGCACAGCTGTCCTTGAAAAAGAGCCGTTTGTGTCAGAGCTCTCTCAGCCCCACCCACCTCGCAGGGTGTCTGTTGTGGGGAGGGGGAGGGAAAGGAGTTTGTAAGCCGCTCTGAGACTCCAAGTGAAGGGCAGGGTATAAATCCAATCTTGTCCTCGTCCTCCTCGTCCTCCTCGTCCTCCTCGTCCTCTTCTTCTTCTTCTTCTTCTTCTTCTTCTTCTTCTTCTTCTTCTTCTTCTTCTTCTTCTGAGTTTGTGTGAGCCAGCTCACAGTCTTTTAGCCTCCGGTTCACACCTTTAATGGAGCTGCGGTGGCTCAAGTGGTTAAGACGCTGAACTGCAGGCTGTGGAAGGTAAGTTTCGGTGGGAAGGTAACAGCGTTCCGTGCGCCTCGGTGTCTAGTCATGCCGGCCACATGACCACGGAAATGTCTTCGGACAGCGCCGGCTCTTCGGCTTTGAAACGGAGATGAGCACTGCAACCCTAGAGTCGGATTTGACTGGCTTTCGAGCAAGGGAACATTTACCCAGGTAGCGGCCACTGCCAAGGCAGCCTTTTACCACCTTCGGCTGATTTAGGCAGTTGGTCCCCTTCCTCGAGCGCAATGATCTGGCTTTAGTGATCCACGCTATGGTCACCTCGAGACTAGACTACTGTAATGCTCTCTACATGGGGCTGCCCTTGGGGGAACTTCGGAAGCTGCAGCTGGTGCAGAATGCGGCAGCCAGGTTGTTGATGGGTCTCCCCAGGTGGGAGCACATCCAGCCTGTGCTGAAGTCATTGCCCTGGCTTCCAATAGTGTTCCGGATTCGCTTCAAGGTGCTGGTTTTGACCTTTAAAGCCCTCAATGGTCAGGGGCCTGCCTACCTGAGGGACCGCCTCTCCCCGTACATTCCCCCAAGAGCACTACGGTCTGGATCACAACACCGCCTGCACCCCCCCCCGGGCCTAGGGAGGCCAGGTTGATGGTAACCAGGACCAGGGCATTCTCCCTGGTGGCGCCAACGCTGCAGAACGAGCTCCCTAATGAAATTAGAGCCCTATGGGACCTCCAGCAGTTCCGCAGAGCGGTGAAAACTGAGCTGTTTCACCAAGCGTTTAAATAAGAACTGACTGCACCAACTGGGTCACACTACCACTTTACTATAGGACGCTGCTGTATTTATTTATTGTATTTTATATCTGTAAGTGCTGGTTTTATATTGTATGTTGTTTTAAATTGTTGTAAGCCTCCTTCTGCGGGAGGGCGGGGTAAAAGTCCAAGTAAATAAATAAATAATACCTTTACCTAGCCCTAGAGCCAGTTTGGTGTGGTAGTTAAGTGCGTGGACTCTAGTCTGGGAGAACCGGGTTTGATTCCCCACTCTTCCACTTGTACCTGCTGGATGACCTTGGGCAAGCCGTAGCTCTGATCAGGGCTGTTCTTGAAAGGGCAGTCCTCGAAAGAGCTCTCTCAGCCCCACCGACCTCACAGGGTGTCTGTTGTGGGGAGGGGAAGGAAAAGGAGTTTGTAAGCCACTCTGAGACACCTTTGGGTAGTGAAGAGCCGGGTATGAATCTAATCCTTCTTCAAGGATAGTTCTCAGCCCCACCTCCCTCACAGGGTGTCTGTTGTGGGGAGGCGGAGGGAAAGGACTTTGTAAGCCGCTCTGAGACTCCGACTGAAGGGTGGGGTTTAACTCCAATCTCCTCTTCCTCTCCGTTTTGGGCCATTGGCCTGATTCAACATTGGCTTCTCTTATGTTCTTATGTTCTACATATAGGAAATAATGGAAATATACATGGAAATACATTACGTTGAAGTACTGATTATTTTACCATGTTTCGATTTGTTATGATACTCTTTTGCTAAGACACTCTTAGAACCAGTTTGGTGTACTGGTTAAGTGCGTGGACTCTAATATGGGAGAACCGGGTTTGATTCCCCACTCCTCCACTCGCGCCTGCTGGATGACCTTGGGCAAGCCACAGTTCTGACAAGAGCTGTCCTTGAATAAGAGCTGTTTCTGTCAAAAGCTCTCTCAGCCCCACCTGCCTCACAGGGTGTCTGTTGTGGGGAGGGGAAGGGAAAGGAGTTTGTAAGCCGCTCTGAGACTCCAAGTGAAGGGAAAGGGGTATCAATCCAATCTCCTCCTCTTCTTCTTCTTCTTTTTTGGTTTAGTGAGCCAGTTTGGTGTAGTGGGTTAAGTGTGCGGACTTTATTTTGGGAGAACCGGGTCTGATTCCCCACTCCTCCTCCACTCGCACCTGGCTGGATGACCTTGGGCAAGCCATAGTTGTGATAAGAGCTGTTCTTGGAAAAGAGCAGTTTGTGTCAAGAGCTCTCTCAGCCCCACCTGCCTCCCAGGGTGTCTGTTGTGGGGAGGGGAAGGGAAAGGAGTTTGTAAGCCGCTCTGAGACTCCTTTGGGTAGTGAAGGGCCATGGGGTATAAATCCAATCTCCTCTTCTCCTTTCGTGTTTTATATTCTTTTTATTATGCAATGTCCTTTAAAATGGATGTAACAAATGAGGTTTTATGCTTCCCGCCTTTCCCTTTGTCCTTTTTCATTTTGTATCCCCTTAAACGGTACACTAAAAATATTTCTGGAATGGGGGAGGCTGGAACATGTGCCCCACCCCCTCCAAGGTCTATGGGGCAGGTACCCCAGGAAGAAACCTGACGCTGGGTAGCCTAAGTTCCCTTGGTCACTGGAGGGACCACTAGAGGGAGATGGCAAAAGGGGGGGGGGAACGCAAAAGCCAGGGACCACCTGTTTGGGCCCAGCCATGAGTTCTCCAGCCCGGGCGTCCTCTCTTGAGTTCTCTGCTTGGCCTTTGACCCAGGAACCACAAACCCCAGAACCTTCCGGTCAGGGCCTGAAACAGCTTCTCTGTGTCTCTCCCCCCCCCCCCCCAAAACTTGATTCACTATTGAACATCCAGTCTGGAGAACACGAATGCCCCCACGTCAGCCTCTAGCATTTGGATTAGCCCGAAGAAAAGGTTCCGGCTTCCCAATCGGTCGGAGATCCGAAAAGGAACCATTCTCCACTCAGTCACGGGGCAGTGTTCCCTCTAAGCTGAGTTAGTGTGAGCCAGCTCACCGTTTTTTAGCTCCGGCTCACGCATTTTTGCCTTCGCTCAGGGAGGACGGCACCAGAGCAAACTCATTTCATGCAGCCGCCAAATCGCTCGCTCACAACTTGAATGCCGGTAGCTCACAAAGTAGAATTTTTGCTCACAAGACTCCACAGATTAGAGGGAGCATTGGTCATGGGAGACGGCTGGGTCACTTTGGGCCGTCACATGCCAGAAGAAGAAGAAGAAGAAGAAGAAGAAGAAGAAGAAGAAGAAGAAGAAGAAGAAGAAGAAGAAGAAGAAGAAGAAGAAGAAGAAGAAGAAGAAGAAGAAGAGACTGGATTGATACCCCGCCCTTCACTTGGAGTCTCAGAGGGGCTTACAAACTCATTTCCCTCCCCCTCCCCACAACAGACACCCTGTGAGGTCGGTGGGCTGAGAGAGCTCTGACACAAACTGCTCTTTTTCAAGGACAGCTGTGCCAGAGCTTGTGACTGACCCAAGGTCACATCAGCAGGTGCAAGTGGAGGAGTGGGGACTCAAACCCGGTTCTCCCACATTAGGGTCCGCACATGCGGTCATGCCCTCAGCGGCTCATCTTTTTTGAACCACATAAGACGTGGTTTTGAGTCCAGGGGCACCTCTAAGACCAACAAGGTCTTATTCAAGGTATATGCTTTTGTGTGCAATACTATTCTAGGACCCAGTGGAATTCAGGTGGTGGTGGTGGTGGAGAAGACGGAGGAGGAGGAGGAGGAGGAGGAGGAGATTGGATTTATACCCTTCCCTTCCCTCTGAGTCTCAGAGCAGCTTACAAACTCCTTCCCCTTCCCCTCCTCACAGCAGACACCCTGTGAGGTAGGTGGGGCTAAGAGAGCTCTTTCGAGGACTGCTCCTGAGAGAACAGCTCTGAGAGAACTCGTGACTGACCCAAGATCACACCAGCAGCTGCATGTGGAGGAGCAGGGAATCAAACCCGGTTCTCCCAGGTCAGAGTCCATGCTCTTAACCAGAAAACCCAGCTTTTAACCGGACAACCCAGCCATCCCATTTCTGATCTAGATTTATACCCCGCCCTCCACTACCTGAAGGAGTCTC